>NC_063209.1:18296314-18336314 GCF_017589495.1 Alosa alosa | reverse complement strand
TTGTGTGTGTGCTTGTGTGTGTGTGTGTGTGTGTGTGTGTGTGGAGAGGAGAGACGGGAAGAGAAGAGGAGGAGAGAGAGGGAATACAATGACAGAGAAAACAGTGGTAGAGCACTCTTTCACCTAATAACCATTACCCTACACACTTATACCACTTCTGTTGCTGACTTGCTTCCAGACACACACACACACATGCACACACACTTACACTCACACTCACACTCACACTCACACCACACACTCACACACACACTGACACCACACACTCACACACACACTGACGTGGTAGACATCAGACTGTCCAGAAAGAGCACTTTACTGCCCACTTTAACCTCTCACATACATCACATGCCAAGTCCCTTATTCCATCAGGGAACACATGCACACGAGTCCAGAGCAGTGAGCAGACGCAGTGATGCCACAGAGGAACTACACATGAGAGGGTTATCTCATGGCTGACCGTGGTATGTGTGTGTGTGTGTGTGTGTGTGTGTGTGTGTGTGTGTGTGTGTGTGTGTCATGTAGTGGTATTCTGAGGCCTTCAACACTCTATATCAGCTCCATCAGTATGGTCTATTAGATGTCAACACTGTCTCTGTGTCTGTGCGAGAGAGAGAAATAGAGAAATAGAGAGAGAGAAAGAGGGATAGAGAGAGAGAGAGGAAGAGAGCAATAGAGAGAGAGAGAGAGAGAGAGAGAGGGGGGAAGAGGGAACGAGGGAAAGAGAGAGAGCAAGTGATGGCTTTGTCTCATGAAGCTGGGAGATATGCTCTGATCTGCTCTCTCTCTCTCTCTCTCTCTCTCACACACACACACACAATCACACACACATTCACCATAGCGTGACACTTGCACTAAATCTACAACTTTGTACCAAAAATAATGGACTACATACCACAGAAGGCTCTTCCACCCAGCTCATTTAGTTCCAGTGGAGCGTCAGTAACGCCATCTTCTGTTATATTTGGCTCCTTTCATGTTCACTTGGACACTGAACAACTTGTTTGTGCCTAACATGGCAACTCTTTTACTCAACTGGCTAAAGAGCCCTCCTGCCACATTTATAAGATGGCTTCCACTCCACTGACACATATATAAGATGGCTTCCACTCCACTGACACGTATATAAGATGGCTTCCACTCCACTGACACATATATAAGATGGCTAAAGAGCCCTCCTGACACATACTGTATATAAGATGGCTTCCACTTCACTGACACATATATAAGATGGCTTCCACTCCACTGACACATATATAAGATGGCTTCCACTTCACTGACACATATATAAGATGGCTAAAGAGCCCTCCTGACACATACTGTATATAAGATGGCTTCCACTTCACTGACACATATATAAGATGGCTAAAGAGCCCTCCTGACACATATATAAGATGGCTTCCACTCCACTGACACATATATAAGATGGCTTCCACTTCACTGACACATATATAAGATGGCTAAAGAGCCCTCCTGACACATACTGTATATAAGATGGCTTCCACTTCACTGACACATATATAAGATGGCTTCCACTCCACTGATACATATATAAGATGGCTAAATGCTCTCTCTCCCATTTGCTTCCTGTCACTCTCCACTGTCCTATCATTAAAGGCATAAAAAGCCCCAAAAAATATATACTTAAAAAAAAAAAGATATGACTAACTCAAGCAGAGTTGCATCACCGTGTTCCAGTCTATATACAGCTACACATGAACTACAGGCCCCATACCAGTGGGAACTAAAAGGCTTCATATGACTAGAGTCATCAGTACACTGGTCACTAGTGTTAGTGTGGACTCTGGGTTCCCAGGAGAATGTGGGGATATTTCACTTTATTACGGATCTTTCATCATCCAATTTCCTCTTTACAAGCGTTCCGCTCCCCTGCCTTATGGCCATCTCCACTAGCTCCTGCTGTGTGTGCATTTTAGTTAGTGTGTGTGCATGCATTTTAGTTTGTGTGTGTGTGTGTGTGTGTGTGTCTGTTTTAAAAATACTCCACTGGAGTATTATTGGATATTTGTGCCCATGTGTGTGTTTGTGTCTGTTTACATGGTGCCCATGTGTGTGTTTGTGTCTGTTTCTGCATGATTATGGGCCCAATGGTGCACCCGGCCCAAAGTGGCTCATTCTCATCCTACACCCAATAAAGTGAGCAATTTTTCATCATGCAGTCCACTTTTATTAAGCCTTGCGCCCAGGGGTGTGACAATTAATGACACAAGGTGTGGCCTGGCGCATGATCAAAAAATCTCTATCTTACACCATCTAATAATCATTACATCACTGACCAACAAAAAGAGGCAAAAAGCGAAAGGCACATATGAAGCACAGCTGAAGATGCACTGTCACAAGATGTAAGCAGCAACTCCTCTGCAGGATAAATAGCCTTAGGATTTTTATTCAGTCATTCGAACATTATTGGGTTAAGTGTTGCTTTTTTCCGGCTATGTTTTTCGATGGTAACCCATTGTCAGTCAATAGTGAAAGTTGACTATGAGACCACGGTGATGGTAGTTTCACTTTGCCTATCAGTTCAAATAATAGGTGAGTGCAGATGCATGCAGGCTATACTCTGCTAGTCACAAACAGGTTTTAGTAAAGCAAGGTTTAGTGGAATCCCTGTTCCATATGGTATTGTGTGCAAGCAGATTCCTTCAGATGAGCTGCTGACTATCAAAATACCGATGCAGTTGCCGTTTGAAGTTGCGCTGCTTGCTGTTAAAGGGAATGACAGATGTAAACTTTACGCCTCTGACCATCCGTTTCTGATTGCCAAAATAGGGCCCTATGTGTTCTTATGTGTGTGTGTATGTGTGTGTGTGTGTGTGTGTGTGTGTGTGTGTGTGTGTGTGTGCATGTTTATGTGTGTGTGTATGGTGTGTTTGTGTGAATATATTTTGTGTGTGTGTGTGTGTGTGTTTTAGTGGAGCGAGACATTCCTGCTCAGGTACTGTGTGTGTGTGTGTGTGTGTTCATGTGTCTCTCTCACTGTGTGTGTGTGTGTGTTCATGTGTCTCATGTGTGTTTTCGTGCAAATGCGATTGTATGTTTCAGTGTGCGTGTGTGTGTGTGTGTGTATGTGTGTGTGTGTGAATGTGATGAATCCGGTGACAGGAAGTTCTCTGTGTGATGCTCACATTATCAGAGCGACCCAGATGCCATCTCCACTGTGTGTGTGTGTGTGTTTGGGTGTGTGTGTGTGTGTGATGATAGCGTGTGTGTGTATGTGTGTGTAAGGGTCTGTGGTCGGAGTCCTTGTCCCTCTGTGTCACCTCCTCCACTCCTCTCCTTCCCAGCACTGCCCCCCCCCCCAGTGAGGGTTCTGGTAAGTTTCTCCTTTACACTTCCGCTGACATCTCCAGATGGCTGTCCGTCAGCCTGCACCGGGCTAGGACTGACACGCCAGTGTGTGTGTGTGTGTGTGTGTTTGTGTGTGTGTGTGTGTATGTGTGTCAGAGAAGGGTATAACGGACAACACGTTTCTTTTCGCAATCCTGTCCATCCCTGCACTCCACCTCACCAATGCGTCATCCTGGAGGGTCCCTGGTCAGTGTGAGAAAGATAGACTTCATGTGCACACACACACACACACACACACACACACACACACACACACACACAAAGGAAGATGCACTCACGCTATCACTCTCAAAAAGGGAAAGAGGGTCTCAAAAGAGGAACCCCTCACCCTCACCCCCACACACACACGGTTTGGCCTGGATTTGGGCCATCTCATGTCTACACACACACACACACACACACACACACACACACACTCACACGGTTTGGCCTGGATTTGGGCCACCTCATGTCTACACACACACACACACACACACACACACACACACACACACACACGTGCATACAAACATCTTCACTCTAGGAATGTTGCGACACTTGCAATGTTTGCTAAAGGCTGATGTCCGGTTGCTGGCCTCAGGACAGAAGGTTCTGAGCCGACTGACTGACGGGAACACGAGAGGAAGTTTTCTACCTAATGAACAGGAAGTACCTCAGTGTATGTGTGTGTGTGTGTGTGTGTCATGGATGTGCTAGTGTCCACTATAGTGTCCTCTCTGAGCATTCTTAAATGAACATAAACATTATTAGATCAATATGACTATTCTTAGATCAATATGAATATTCTTAGATCAATATGAAGATAAATATGAACATTCATAGATCAATATGAAGATCCAGAGCCTTATAGATAGATCTATCTATATGGCTCTGTGAAGATCAATATAAATATTCTTAGATCAATATGAATATTCTTAGATCAATATGAACATTCTTAGACTGGGTCCACTCTAAAACAGCTCCATTTAAAAATAAAATCGCTGATTTTATCTAAAACACTGATTTTATTCCAAAAGGTTCTCGGTAAACTCTCTGTAAAAACAAAAAAAAAGAAGTGTTTGTTATTGGTGGTGTCTGACATTACGTTTTGTCAGTGCCATGGCAACCACATGCCCTTGTTTGCCAAAACTCTCTCTACACCCTGTCCACAACACTTTCCTGGAGTTCTCAAATGTACTATATGCTAGAACATTTTCAAAAAGTATGGTATGATACTGTATGCTGTTTTAGTGTGGACAGAAGGGCTAAACACAGGCATAATGATGGACAGGGATATATGATGATGACGTTTGGACAGGGATATATGATGATGACGTTTGGACAGGGACATATGATGATGGACAGGGACATATGATGATGACGTTTGGACAGGGACATATGATGATGGACAGGGATATATGATGATGACGTTTGGACAGGGACATATGATGATGACGTTTGGACAGGGATATATGATGATAACATTTGGACAGGGATATATGATGACTACCAATGTTCTTAAATGAATAAGAGAAGCGTGCTTAAAGTTGACACAAAATGAACGCGCCCTCTCAACGTACCTGCTCTGAACTGATTGGCCCCTGAAGCTGCCAATCAGTCTGTTAGCCTATAGGCCCTCCCTCCCATGGCGGTACCCAGCATTGAGGTCACGAGGTCCGGACCTCAGTTTTTTTTTTACAAGTACACATCAAATCAAGGTATGCAATAATTACCTAAACATAACTCTATTTGAAACATGCAAACATATTGTACCACACTAAGATAGTTCATTAGCCTACATAGAGAGAATCAAACAGGGCTCCAGACTACGACCAAATGATTGCATTTGCACTTTTTTGGGACATTGCAAGTGATTTTTACAACTAGGCTGTGTGACCTGAAAATTTACCAACGTTTTGTTTTTTTTATTTCATTTTGAAAAACGATGAGGGAGCCAGTGTAGGCCAATGTATCCAGGAGTGATTAATCCAGCACTTCTCACCCGGAATGCCTTTAAGTTTAGTAACGCTTTACCTGCCGCTGGCTTTCATGTGCCACTACTGCGATGCTTATTTCAGTCTGGCAACGCAGACGGCAAGATCAAGCGCTTTCAGGTACGCACATCTAAACTGCGCGTATTCTCCCATCTTTCAGGTACGCACATCTAAACTGCGCGTATTCTCCCATCTTTCAGGTCCGCACATCTGAACTGCGCGTATTCTCCCATCTTTCAGGTACGCGCATCTAAACTGCGCGTATTCTCCCATCTTTCAGGTACGCGCATCTAAACTGCGCGCATTCTCCCATCTTTCAGGTACGCACATCTAAACTGCGCGTATTCTCCCATCTTTCAGGTACGCACATCTAAACTGCGCGTATTCTCCCATCCGTGCTTCTGTCATACCTACAACCGGACCCGCGTCACACAGAGCAGGTTGTTTGCGCCATGCCCCTTTTGAGGGGAAAACATTCCCTCAGAACAAGCCAGAGTGAACCGGTAGACATGTACCAACCACACAGCTAAGAACCCCTCCCTGAGTTTCTTTTGCCTGCCATGTCCTCAAAAAAAATCCTGACAGAAGAAAATTATGGCTACAAGCCATAAGAAGAGAAAACCGTATGACACTTCTGGTCACTGAGTGGGGTTGTTGCACCACTTCGTACTCGGGAGACTGAAGGGACATGTTTTTATATTAATTGAATTAAGCTTTTGTAGGTATCTTTCACGGTCAACGACCGGCAAAGTGGTTATGTATTGAGTGGTCATATTGATTTGTGGTATTTTTTGTTATTATTTACTCGATTTCTGTACGAATTACGTTTATTGACCCTAATTTGCATTGGAGTTAATGAGAGGGGTTGTTTGTTTTCCCCCCGAAAGGAACGTTTGTCACGAGTCAAGTTCCCGGATGTGCCGGTCTAACGTATACCCACAGTGCACAAGTTCAGGTTCAAGGCGGGCTTATAAAAGAGGTGTGAACCATTGAAAACGGAGGCAGGCTCAGCCGTGAACTCATTGATTTCGGTTGTGGGGAAATCATGGAGCATGGACTTTTCCTCAGCCTTGTGAATGTCATTGAAATCCATGAAAAACTTCAACCACACTTTAAATATGAATAGGGCTGTACTCTATACGCCTATTATGAAACCAAGACCACTGCGTCTATGACTGAATAGGCTACATGTTTGGAGATACACATGAATCAAATCACTGAGGAAAGGTGTTGTTCTACCGAGGATGTCGCTGCCGTGCGGACATGCCAGCGTACCATTAATGACCTTGGGGCGAATTCTCCCATTCGCTCGTAAATCGAGCGTAAGCCCTTTGCTTCAGTTACGCACTTTTTAGTTACACGTATTCTTCCATCCTCGCTTCTGTCACACCCACAATGCGCAAGTTCAAAATCAAGGTGGCCTTATGAAAGAGGCGTGATTTATTTAAAATAGAACCAGACTGATCCACCAACTCGTTAATTTAGGTTGATATAAAAACGTGGAACATGGACTTTCTCATTGACCTTCTGAATGCCATTTAAATCCAGAAAGAACACAAACCAGTCTTGACTTCACAAATTTTCACTTTTGTTTTGAGGTTTGTTTATAAACAGTGCTTGAAGTACTGTACTGTAGGTAGATTCATAATTTAAAAACTCAGTGTTGAGAAAGAACTTTTCAATGGCAGCAGAGATACAGTAGAGAGATACAGTAGAGTGACAATACCTACATTACAAACTAATCAAGAGACAGGAGAATATAAACTATGCTGCTCGACAGTAGTGCAGACGTCTGTGCAAATGTGTGGATGACTTCGGTCAAGTTGGAAAGAAATGGACAGATTCAAACAAAGTAGACTATGGGATTATGACTTCATGTTAAAACTGAAGATGCACAGTTGGTAAGCTCACCAAATTCAACTAAGGGGTAATTTTTCAAAATTTTCCTCCAGGGGGGCATGCCACCGGACACCCCTGGCACGCCGGGATCCCAACATGTATAGAGCCAACCCTACATAGTGAAATGTATAGAGCCAACCCTTCTTATGACGCCATAGAGCCAACCCAGTCTTATGACGTCATTTTCTATATTTTTGATATGTTGCTGAGTAGATCATAAACAGCAAAGAAAAGTGATTGATAATGACTGACTGACTATTATTGTGTTACATGCTTCAAATGTAAAGCACTTTGAGCTGCATTCTGTGTATGAAAGGTGCTATACAAATAAAGCTTATTATTATTATTATTATTATTATTATTAACCCCACATAGTGAAATTTATAGAGCCAACACCACATAGTGAAATGAATAGAGCCAACCCTACATAGTACCCTACATAGTGAAATATATAGAGCCAACCCCACATATTACTATAATAAACCAGTCTCACGCGCCGTTGAACTCGCTTTATTGCAAGCGTTCTGGAGCAGGGACACAGACCACGACCACAGTACACGCTAGGGAAGTCAAGAATACACACAAACACGGTTGGACGCAGCCACACCAACACAAAGGGTCACACACGAGGTAGAACTAACAGGGTAATCACGAAACACACACGACATAAACACACACAAAACAACCCCAAGGTCCTTCCGGAATCCCCCAGCATGCATCAGTAGCGGAGCCGTAGCATCTAGTCCGTGGCACCGACGTTACAGTACCCTACATAGTGAAATGTATAGAGCCAACACCACATAGTGAAATGTATAGAGCCAACCCTACATAGTACCCTACATAGTGAAATGAATAGAGCCAACCCTACATAGTACCCTACATAGTGAAATAAATAGAGCCAACCCTACATAGTACCCTACATAGTGAAATGTATAGAGCCAACCCTACATAGTACCCTACATAGTGAAATGTATAGAGCCAACCCTACATAGTGAAATCAGATGTTGGACTTTGGTGTTTCCAAAACCCTGTGTAGGGCCCTGCTCACTCCCTCAGCAGTCATGTCCACACAGGTGGCAGATATGTTGGCAGAGGAGGCCATAGACACACACACGCACGCACAAACACACACACACACACACACACAGGTCCAGTGGCTGGCACAGGAGGCCATACACACACACAGATACACACACACATACATACCCACAGACACACACACAACCACACACACACAGGTCCAGGGGCCGACCCAGGAGGCCGTTAGGCTGGTGTGGCTGGTGTAGAGAGGTACTGGTCAGCTGGCCATGCTGCAGAAGAGGAAGTGAAACACGAGCAGTTAGCAGTTTCAGCTGAAGAGTAAAATAAGAGCATCAGGGAGAGGGGCCGAGGACAGGACCCTGTGGAACACCCAGGGAGGTAACCGGGAAAGAGGCATGAGGGAGGGGTTGTGTGTGTGTGTGTGTGTGTGTGTGTAAGAGAGAGAGAGAGAGAAAGCGAGAGAGAGAGAGCGCTTGAAATATGGAGATAAGAGGTGATCAGGAGTGCCGTGCTGTGTGCTGTGTGTGTGAGAGAGAGAGAGAGAGAGAGAGAGAGAAAGCGAGAGAGAGAAAGCGCTTGAAATATGGAGATAAGAGGTGATCAGGAGTGCCGTGCTGTGTGCTGTGTGCTGTGTGTGTGTGTGTGTGTGTGTGTGTGAGAGAGAGAGAGAGAGCGCTTGAAATATGGAGAAAAGAGGTGATCAGGAGTGCCGTGCTGTGTGCTGTGTGCTGTGTGTGTGTGTGTGTGTGTGTGTGTGTGTGTGTGTGTGTGTGTGTGTGTGTGTGTGTGTGAGTCACAGGAGTCAGAGGTGGGTGCGTCCGTATGGACAGGCCCAGTGCGGCTCCTCCCGCTGGGGTAGAGGGAAGTGAAAGTGGCTGAAACAGCTTCAGCTGCTGCCCGCTTCTCCTGTCCACAGCCCAGCACCCACTGCCCAAAGCCCACTCTCTCTCTCTCTCGCACACACACACACACACACACACACACACACACACACACACACACACACACACACACTCACACACACACATACAAACACACATACACACATACACACCACACACACACACACACACATACACACCACACACAGACACACAGACAAACACACACACACACACACACATACAAACACACAGGACCCACTCTGCCTCTCTCCACAAACATTCAGTTTTGGCACCATCACATGCTCATAGCACGCACCCCCCCCACACACACATACACACACACACTTGGGGTCCTCAAAAGCTTCTGTTTTTAATGGAGTATGCCTCTTCTTACACCACAGACTTATCCAAACGCTACACATACACACACCAATCAATCACACGCACATCAATCAATCAAATCAAGTCAATCGCAGTCTTATCAATCAATCAAATCTAATCATTCACATGCAGACCTGCAGTTTTATCACCCCTAGATTACACTTAATCAGTAGCAGATGGAGAGGGAGGGAGTGAGAGAGAGAGAGAGAGAGAGAGAGAGAGAGAGAGAGAAAGAAAGAGAGAAAAAAGAGAGAGAGAGAGAGAGAGAGAGAGAGAGAGAGAGAAACAGAGACATGCCAAACGAACAGAACCTCGGTGGCAGCTGGACAAGTGATGCCCACTAGTGCTACTGGACTTGGTAACGACTCAGGGCATCTGAGTAGAGTCAAAGAGAGTAGTAGAATCCAGGTGCACCTGGATGGAACTCACATGGTGGGATGGTGACTCACAAATACATATGGAGTTACACACACACACACACACACACACACACACACACACACACAGTCATAAAGGGTAAAACGTTGTATACAGCTATGCAACGACAAACACCTTTCAAAATAAATATTCACAGCCAACACACGCACACACACACACACGCACAAAAGAGCACACACACACACACACAAAAGAACACACACACACACACCACACTCATGATGGTGAATTCTCCCTCATACTTCTTTCACACCAACACACAAACACACACACACACACACACACACACACAGTCAGGCCACACCACCTTATCAGGTGTCCATCTGACTTGTAATGGTGTGACATTTTGTTCCCATGAATAGAGATGGACACAGGGCCAGATGTACTAACGTTTTTGCGCCCACTTCAGGCGTATTTGATTCGCAACGTGCACATAAAAACATGGCGGGGTATGTACAAACAGGCCGCACTGAGGAAAAAGCGCAGACTGCCTGTCACGGGAGCTTTCTGTGTCATGCATATGCATTCATAGGAGGGTCAGGGTAAGTGGGAGTATCACACAAACACAGGAGAGGAGAAGTGCTAATAGCGATTGATTAGGTATTCCACCATATGTATGAAAACAGGGCATGTCTGTTTTACGGTGAAAAACTTGCGCCTGTTAAAAGCAGGTGTAATCCAAATTGCGTTTAAATGCGTCAATCAGAGAAACTTTTAGAGACAGCTGAATTAGTATTCAGAGCATTGTTTTTCTTCATTGTACTACGTCAAAAGCAACCTTAACTTTTGTTCGCCTTTATAATATCGTATTTTCACTTTCATGACAGACACTTCCCAATCTGCTAGACTAGGGTATTAAGTCATAGCCCTAGTGTACGTGCAGTAAATAGTTCAAGTATTTTTTAGTGTATTCTTTATTCTTTTAGAATATTCTTTTTAAGTGTAAAGAATATTCAATAAATTACATATGGCTATTTTCATGACAGTAAGATCATTTCGGTGTTTGATATCTATTTGAGTTTTCTTTCTTTTAGTTTGGACAAGACATTTTAGTTTGGACAAGAAAAGACCAAATATGTAAGGTTATCAGACATGTTTTAAGATGGCTGGCCTATATCCAGTGGCCTTGTTACATTACTTATTTTGTGTGCATTGATAGCTTACTCTTAAAAGCTGACAACAAATTTAGGCTATCTTCTATTATTATAGCCTACTCAGATTGTACTGGATTACATATTCATATGCACTGCTAGTAATAGCAGCCTTTGACACTTTTAGCACAGACCAGCCCAGGAGCCTTTTAGAGGCCATGTTAAGATTATCTATGTTGGACCAAACCATAAATAAACTGTTTTGAAAACAGTGTTCACATTTGCCTACATGTTAAACTGCCCTGTAGGGATTTGCCTACTCTAAATGAGGCTATTTAAAAAGTTTATTTTTTATTTTATTTTTTAACACAGCAGCAGCATCATGTCAATCATCGTAGCTTTAGTTTCTGAACGCCCATGCTGCCAGTTTAAGAGCACCTGTTGTCTAAAGTTATTCATTAGCCTTCAGGATAGGCCTACTAGAATGATGTCTGCCTAATTGCTTCAGCTTTTGGTCATCTTAATGGTTCAAACTGGTTCAAAATGGTTCACATATTCTCTACTAAATAGACTCGTTTTATCCTAGGCTACATGTCAATTTTTTCACATGCAAAAATGCAACCTAAGTGGTTTAGTCGATTATCACAAGTTTCATCTAGCCCACCTGTCACATCCCTTGACATCTCTGCTCGTCCACTAGCATCACTACTCCAGGTGACATTTAGGACGCACCATGGCTATGGGGCAGCCGTGGCCTACTGGTTAGCGCTTCGGACTTGTAACCAGAGGGTTGCCGGTTCGAACCTCTGACCAGTAGGCACGGATGAACTGCCCTTGAGCAAGGCACCTAACCCCTCACTGCTCCCCGAGCGCCGCTGTTGTTGCAGGCAGCTCACTGCGCCGGGATTAGTGTGTGCTGAGTGTGTTTCGCTAATTCACAGATTGGGATAAATGCAAAGACCAAATTTCCCTCACGGAATTAAAAGAGTATTTATACTATACTTATAGTAAGAGTATATGGCATAGCAGAGGCTAGTTTCACTTTCTATGAGAATGGCATGAAGGACAGAGGCAAGAGAACCACGAAGACAAGTTTTAAAATAAAAGCTATAGTTTGTTTTTTGTCTTACACACACAAATAAATGTAGAGAGTGAGCAGTTATCCCTCCATCCAAGCATACTGTGTGTGTGTGTGTGTGTGTGTGTGCATGCGTGCATGTGTGTGCATGAGAAAGAGAGAGAGAGAGAGAGGGTGAGCAGGGATCCTTCCATCCAAGCATACTGTGTGTGTGTGAGTGGACAGTATGCGTGTATGTGTGTGTGTGTGTGTGTGTTTGTGTGTGTGCGGCCGTGCATGTGCGTGCGTGTGTGTGTGTGTGCGTGTGTGTTCGTGCGTACGTGTGTGTGTGTACGTGTGTGTGCGTGAGAAAGAGAGGGAGAGGGAGTGCAGTATGTGAGTGCAGCTGACATGTGTAATGTGGTTATGGTTTGCCTGGGTTGTTGCTATTGGGCCTCCTGCCTCTCACAGAACCAAGGCCTGCTGCTGCCTCGCTCAGCATGAGAGAGGGATCACACTCACACACACACACATCCGCACACTCACACACACATGGATCCACACACACACACAGAGATACACACACACACACACACTCATATAATACACACATACACACACAATCTATCTATTTATTCCAGGAACATCTGTCTGTAAATGTGTGTATGTGTGTGTGTTCTTTGGACTGTTTGAACGAAAAAGTGACAATTCCAACCTCAGAGTCCTGAATTGAAGGACGTTTCAGAAAGACCATTCAGATCTGCTAGCTGCCCTGAATACACTGTAATAAAAAATGCCCCCCAGGCTCCAAAACCGCAACAAAAACAACCTAGTCCAGCCTGGACCAAATCACAGACGAGATGCACGTTTAGGAGAGATTCAATTGCACAGGAGCGAGGGGGAGGGAGTAGCGAGCTAGGTCTGTTTTGTTTGAACGTCAACAGAAGTGACTTTACCCAACATCGCTTAGAGCGCCTTTAAAAAATACCAAAGCTATATGTGCAGCTAGGCTATGACAGATTTAAAAGTCGTCAAGTCAAGTCAAGTCAAGTCAAGTCAAGAAAGGTAAACAAAAGTAAAACCTTCTTTCCACATTGTTCAGAGAAGTAGAACAGTTGCTCTGAATACTGGTTCTGTTGTTTCTGACAGTTTCTCCGATTGATGCATTTAACAACATTTGTCATCGCAAAACAGATGTGCGCTGTTATCATACATATGGCGGAATACCTAATCAATTACTTTTACCACCTCTCCTCCCATGTTTTTGCGTGATATTCACACTTTTCCCTCAACCCTCCCATAATGCGTGAGAAAAGACTGACAGCTCTCTGTTTTGCCTCATGTGTAGTGTGTGTTTATGATGAGCTCACGTACGCCACAGTGGAGTTTGGGGAAGGGTATGTAGTTGCAAATTTCAATGTCTAAACAGCTGTTAGTGTTGTGTCAGTAAAGTAGTGTTAGTGTGTATGTGTATGTTTGTGTGTGTGGTGGTGTGTGTGTGTGTGTGCTGTATACGTGTGTGTGTGTGTGTGTGTGTGTGTGTGTGTGTGTGTGTGTGTGTGTGTCCAATCTGTCTGCTAATGATTGACTTTTGTGCTGCAGGGATATTTACTTAGAGAGGGAAGAGGGAGAAGACAGAGAGAGAGAGAGAGAGAGAGAAAGAATGCGAGAGAGCTAGAGAGAGAGAGAGGGCTAGAGAGAGAGAGAGAGAGCTAGAGAGAGAGAGCGAGAGAAAACGATAGAATGAGAGAAAGCTAGAGAGAACTAGAGTAAGAGCGAGACAGAGAGAGAGAGAGAGAGAGAATACGTATTCTTTTCGACCTCTGATCTTGAAAGGAATGATCATTATTTCCACGAAAATCCAAAAGTTAAAGGTTAACGACCTTAACTGCCCGATGAGATTGGACAAGCTGTGTGTGTGCTAGATGCTCCCACATGCCTCATTACTATTAAAGGATAATTCCGGTATTTAGCACTTTGAGTCCCTTTTCTGCTTTGTTTTGGATGAACTAGAGTGGTGGACACCGAAATTCTGACGATGGGTCCTGTCTCGACTTTCTGACTCGTTTTGAATTGCCTTTGACTGTTTGGCTGGCTATGGGCATGCACAAACAATGTCCTTAAAACAACCCTTAACGTTCATTTTTAAAACTGTGCAACTCACCGAGTGCTCAATACCAGAATTATGTGAAAAAGGTGTGTGTGTGTGTGTGTGTGTGTGTGTGTGTGTGTAAGTGTGAGGCAGTGTGTGTTGGAAATGTGTAGATGAGTGTTTCTAGCAGTGTATTTTGGATGTGTGTTGATGTGTGTGTGGTTTTGTGTGTATCTAGCAGTGTGTGTGTGAGGTTGTGTTCTGGGTGTATGGGGTTGGGTTCATGTGTTGCAGTTATCTCTGAGTGTTAGAGGTTAATCCCATGTGCTGTTCAGTGTTAAGAGGCTCATACTGAGTCTTAGGTGTGTGTGTGTGTGTGTGTGAGTGTGTGAAGAGGGAGGGGAAGGCATTAGTGAATAAGATCACAATAAAGTGCTGCTTCAGCTGAACAGGGTGTGACCTTTCAGGCACAGAGCCAGAAAGAGCAGGAATGGAGATCAAATCAGTCAGAGATAACTCATACACCACAAACACACACACACACACACACACATACACACACCAGATAGCAGGCCAAAAACATGCTTTCCATGGGTGGTTGTGTGTGTGTGTGTAAGAGTGTAAGAGAGAGAAGAATGGTGTGTGTGTGTGTGTGTGTGTGTGTGTGTGAGTGCACATGGGTGGATATTGGCGGACACTGGCCCTACACTGGCCCACAGCAAACACTAAAAACACATCTCACCCGTCGTAACTGCCGCCGAAAACGCAGAAAAAGATGTTTAATGTGCAGCTAAAACTGCTCTTCACCTACGATCCGGCATCCGGCACCTACGATCCGGAACCTACATAATCCAGCGTCTTTCTGATGAGGTTGCAGTTTGAAGCAGAGGAAAGAGCTTTCCGAAAAGTCCTAGAAACAAAGTTGATCGACGATAGAATGAACACCCCGAAGCTGTTATAATAACAGAAATCAGTTGCTCTTGTGATGCTTACATCTGCTATCAATACTGTTGAAATACCAGTCATGGCATAATGTTTTTAATAACTTTGGCTACTCCTGAAAAAATCATTGCCCTCATTTGTGGTAGTATAGGCCATGTGCACTAGATGTGTGTACGGGGCCTGCAGATCTGTGGACTCCCTAAGAACAAGGCTAAAAAACTGACAAGATATTGCTCTGTATCAGCAGTAATGCGTAGCCTCTACATATGGAGGCGAAGGTGTCACCTTTACTGTGCATAATGGACTGGGATATTGGCTGTTGTACAACTTTTTATCAAATTTGGATTATGTCATCATATATGTCTATCCAAATAAAAAAAATAAATGTGTGTGTGTTTGTGTATTTGAGTGTGTGTGTGTGTGTGTGTGTGTGTGTGTGTGTGTGTTTGTGAAAGAGTATGAGCCTGCCTAGGCCATAATTCATACTTGGTCTTACACACACTATCATAATCTTGCATATACATCACTATACTTATTGTTATGGCCAGCTCGTGAACAGACCGCAACATAAAGGGAGACAACAACAGTTTCAAATTTAACCATTTATTAATATTGATCGCAACATTAACTACTATAGTGTCTATGGAAATGAGTGTTGAAGAATGTGTGTATGTGTGAATGTAAATGGCAGTAGGCTATCAGCATGTAAGATGAGTAAGTGAAAGGCAAAAGGGGAAAATAGAAATAAAGAGGAGAGAGAGAATAACGTGCCAGTGTAAAGGACTATCAAAGTGCCTGCAAGAATGGAGGAAAAAGTGCCTACCGATACGGGTGTGACTTTCGAAACCGACGTCTCGAATCAGTGTCAAGGCTTTCGAAGCACAAGCACAACAAAACGTGGTTCAAAACAGCCATGTCATGTGACCACTGCTTCGAAACATCGTTCAAAATCCCCATGTCTTGTGACCAAAGTTAATTGAACCTTCGGTGCATTTCACTGGTGTCGGCAGGCGTGCCCGCGCGTTCAATTAACAGTGTAGACTTTTCTTAAACAATAACCATGATGGTGTAGTGGTTAGTGAGGGTGTTTTTTGCACGGTAGCCCAGGCTGCTTAAATGTGGTTTGATTTGTAAGGTAGCCTATTGTTTCAGATCGTATCTGTATGTTTTCTTACTTCATCATTAACCACACAGTTTCAACTAAACTCTCAAAATGGTCAAAAATCAAGAGTTTTTATAAGAAGTAAGTGATTTAGAGAACACTAGCGTCAGCAATATCTCTTTATTGTGACTTCATGTGGTCTCCCATCCAGTAATTAACCAAGGGCATGACTGCTTAGCTTTTGACAAAGACTGAACACAGGTAACACAGGGAGCCACAAACTTTAAAGACTACATCTTCAATACGAAGCATTTGACAGATTTGTTTCACCCTAAACAGCTCTGAGGTGTCAGAATTGTTTCGAAACCTCGGAAAAATTCGGCACAATTGCTTCGAACATTTCAGTGTTTCATAAAGCCTCGCTTTGCTCATCCCTACCTACTGAGAGAGATACAGAACCCCTTTCATAGCCCCACCCAATACAGGTGCATCTAATAATGCAATTAGCCTAACCAGGCCAAGGCCTGATCGTGCACTGACAGACCAGGACCTGAAGGGGGCACAGGGGGTCGTAACATTATACACACTCACTATTATAATCCTTTTACATGTATGTATGAGAGGGTATAGTATTGTATGTGAGAGAGAATACTAGTGTATGTGAGAGAGTATAGTAGTGTATGTGAGAGACAATAGCAGTGTGTGTGAAATGATTGAAATGGAAGGAGTTGAATTTCTCAGTTCCTGATTGGTTCGTCAATGTCACTAACTAGCTAACTAGCTAACTGAAATGGCAACAATCAGACTTCAACAGACAAAAGGAGCTCATTTGGCATTACAATAGAATAGGTCACCCCTCATGTCTTTGTAATTACAGTGCATGAAAATGCACTGTTCTGTTATCCGAAGTCTTCTTCTTCTTATTCTTCCCACCAAATTTCTGCGTCTAATTCAGCTTCAACCGTTTAACGTAGAAACTTCGTTCAAATTTTGTAACGTAGGTTGAGAAATGTATTTTTCACTTTTGTGAACTTTATACTTTTTTAAATATATTAACAAAAAACAAGCTTATTTTTCCCCATAGACTTTGCATTAGCACTATGACATCACAATGGACTAATTAACTTGATTTGCACCTGTATCAACTTCCAGCTGCTCAACTAGGACCCATCAAAGGGCCAGTTAAACTGATTGCACCTGTATCAACTGCTTTCTGCTTAACTAGGCCAACTCTCTGTGTCTCCATTCTACAAGGATATAAGGCACATTCCATCCAACTTTCTATCCATTCATCCTCTTCAAACCATTCACTCATCCACCCATTAAACTATCCATCAACATCCATTAAACAATCTGCCTATCAACATCCATGCAACTTTCTGTCTATCAACATCCATTATATTATCTACTAGGGATGGGCAGAACGAGGCTTTGTGAAACAACAAAACGTTCGAAGCAATTGCGCCGGCTTCGAAACAATCCGACACACGTAACTCCATGGTAACATCTAGTGGCCAGTTTTGCTAACATCACATTTTGACCGTGAAGCACAACGCAAGATTTCGTCCACAGCCACGTGGTTTGGTGGTTAACACACTTGCATTCGGCCGGAGCGGCCGGTGTTCGACTCCCTGCTGGTGCTTAAAAAGTTCAGACTAGTATATGCCTTCAGTAACTAGAACATTTTTATATCTGCCAGTTACAGATGTTTTGTTATTTCAGTTTCATAGTACATTATCCTTTGGAATATGCTGGAGAGGAAAATGCTACAATGGTTTTAAAATGTAGGCTATGCTTATGGCCCAGGTTTTTTTTTGGGAACATGTTGTAGGGAAATAAAGGATACATGAATGAAGCAGGTTAGACTAATCAGGTTCAACATGGGAAAAATAAACAACACATTTTTTGTATGTCAACATATTTTTTTATTTAGGAATAACTGTTGTTCTGCCGTCTTGGCATTTAATCTGTTTCTTGTTTTTGAATAAACCTCCCCAGCCTTGGAAAAAAATCTTTCACAAGGCACACTTGTTGCTGGCATGCACAAATATTTTTTTGCCATCTCACATAGGTTTGGATAAACCACTCTCCTCTCCTGCCAGTATTTCAAAGGGTCACTAGACTATATCTAAACTATTGCTCACTCTAGCCTGTCAATTATATCTAAACTATTGCTCACTCTAGCCTGTCAATTAATCTATCACTAACCTATCAATCACAAGAATGCACTATCAATCGCTAGGCCTATATGTCGCTATATCTCTCAAAATCTCTCCTCACAAAAAACCCACAAAGATAGGATGTGTTTGAATGACTTTTAAGCATTCTGGGACTTTGTAATTTAGATCAAACAGGTGTTTACTCGGGTTTTTGGCTCGCACGGTAAGTGTGCCACCTGTCCAAACCACATTGAAACACCAGGGGCAGCCGTGGCCCACTGGTTAGCAATCTGGACTTGTAACCGGAGGGTTGCCGGTTCGAGCCTCGACCAGTGGGCAGCAGCTGAAGTGCTCTTGAGCAAGGCACCTCACTGCTCACTGGAGGCAGCTCACTGCACCGGGATTAGTGTGTGCTTCACTTCACTGTGTGCTGTTTGTGTTTCACTAATTCACCGATTGGGTTAAATGCAGAGACCAAATTTCCCTCACGGGATCATAAAAGTATATATACTTATACACCACAAAGCCTCACTTAGCCATTGTCACGTGACATGGGCGTTTTGAACCACACTTCGAAACACTTGCGTTTCGGAAGCTCGACACTGTTTCGAAACGTCAGCTTTGAGCGTCACATCCCTACTATCTACTGTACATTCAACTTTTAAACTATATACTCTGTCTCAGGCTTTAAGCATACAATCTGGCTCTCTTAAAGACTACTATTTCCTCTGCCCACAATTGTATCAAAATAAATGTCCTCACTACAATAATTCACTGTTAAATAATTTAACTATTTAAACTACTCAACTATTTAACTGTTCAGCCATTTCAACTGTCAGTTGTTATCAACTATGACTCCTGCCAACTGTTTCCAAATAAAAGTTTGTTTGGCATTTTATGTTAAAGCAACACCAAAGAACTTTCCCTCTGTTGCACGCACGCTATTTGTTTATCCAGCACCTGCTTTGCAAATAACGATGTCCACAGACAAGGTAGAACATGTTGCACGATTTATGAAAGTACGATGTATTGCGACATCAGATGCAAGTCAAATTTGTAGTTTCTTATGTCTCATTACATCGAACTACAGATCCGCTACCCGATCTGGCAAACTGACATAGTGCGGTTATAGCAGATAGTGGGCTGTGAAGCGAATGCAGAAGTGCCGTTCACCCTGTTACAAGTTGATGAACCACTGAAACGATTTTGGAAACATTATTTTAAGGTACAAAAAACTTTTTGGTGTTGCTTTAATATACAGTATGTTTATATTTTCATGCACTGGTAATTTACTCAAAATTACATTTTCTAGTTTGCGTTTGGTTTGCAGTAGTAGTTTAATATTTGAAGAGTTTGGTTCCAAAACGCTATATCCACCATTTTAATGATTTTTCATGAATACATTTTTTTACATTTTCTCTTCCAAGTAATTTTAGTAGAAATGTTCTTCATTTAGTCACATAGGTCTTGGCTGATTGAGTTTTCCTCTGCCACTACGACCATTGTTGACAGTGTAGGTCCCGCCCCTTCCTTGCTTTTAATTGGCTAGCTAGAGAGAAGTGACAGTGACAAACCAATCAGGAAACTGAGAAATCAAACTCTTTCACACTCACTAATATTCTCTCTCACATACACCACTATTCTCTCTCACATACAATTCTGTGAAGTATGAATTATGGCTTAGGTGGCCCCTCATAAAAGAGAGAGAGTGTGCCAGTGTGTATGTGTGTGTGAGTATGTGTGTGTGCGGTGTGTGTGTGTGTGTATGTGTGTGTGTGGTGTATATATGTATGTGTCTGTGTGTGAGAGAGAGAGAGAGAGAGAGAGTGTTATTGACTTTATGAGATACCTCTGTGAGTGTTTGTATATGCATATGTGTGTGTGTGTGTGTGTGTGTGTGTGTGTGTGCCTATCGTGCCTCAGGGAGTGTGTGTTTGGCACCCATATCTGCTACGGCATCCCTATCCACAGGCTAAAACCCTGCTACTGGGAATATATAGAAATGCATACAAGTAGTCCGTGCGTGCGTGTGTGCGTGTGTATGTGTGTCTGTGTGTGTGTGTGCTACAATGTTTTGTTCATCCGTGCTGATGAGATTGGTGCTAGTGTGTAAATCATAGCAGGTTTACATTAAGTTTTATGTGTATTGCCTGCTTGGGCAGGCAACACACATAAAACACCACTCTCTGTGAGTGTGTGTCTGTGTTTGTGCATATGTGTGTGTGTGTGTGCATAGGTGTGTGTGTGTGCCGTAGCAGATATGTGTGTGTGTGTGTGTGCGTGTGTGTTTAGGGGGGTTGTTTCTCTGTGAGTGTGTGTCTGTGTGTGTGTGCATATGTGTGTGTGTGTGTGTGTGTTTAGGGGGGTTGTTTCTCTGTGAGTGTGTGTGTGTGTGCATATGTATGTGTGTCTGTGTGTGTGTGTGTGTGTGTGCATGTGTGTGTGTGTGTGTGTGTGTGTGTGTGTGTGTGTGTGCACTACACACTGAAACACTGACACGTACGCACTGGGCACTAGTACCACACTGGAACTCAAATAGCAACACACTGAATTTCCTGCATTACACACTGAATCTGCTTGCACTCACACTGAAATCACTTGCTCAACACACTGGATTTACTTGCAGCACACACTGAAACTGCTTGCACTACATGGTGCAGCGCTTCAGCTTTACTTCACTACAAGGCATATGAAGTGCGTCCAAATTCACCCATTCTTCTCTGTTGAACTCCTCAAGAAGTAGGCTACTCATCACACATGTGTCACATGAAAGAGCCTTTTCTCAGCTTTTAAACGGTGCTAGCTAGCCACGATTTGCTGTGATAAACAGTTCGCGAGAAAAATAACTTATATATAATTATTCTCTGCGCCCATCTCCACATCCATTCGTCTCGGTGGAACATCGTAGGTCTGCACACTCTTCACGCAACACATGACAAGCCATAGGCAGAATAACCAGCAGACCTTACCAAACACAAAGGCATTCCCGTGTATAGTTAGTTGTTGCAGAGTAATCCGGTTTTGAAATAAATTGTAGCAAAATTCAACATGGTCTTTCGGCTTTAAGCATTTCTTAAAACTGAGCTGTGCTTACAACGCCTATATATCTGTAAATATTAGAATCAGAGAATATACAGGCAGCTCACGGTTAAGAGTTTGTCAATGTAGCCTTAATGATTTCTTTTCACAAAATGCTAAGCATTTTTAGTTTTAAGTTTTAGTTTAAGTTTTAAGTTTCTTAAAACTGAGCTGTGATTAAATGGGTCAATGCATGATTTCATAACAGACCAAATAGAAAATAAATGTTAAAGGAACCATATGTAAGAAATGTATTTCAATTAATCATAAAATGGCCCTGATATGTCACTAGACATTAAGAAATCATGTTCATTTTAAATACTTATATCACTGACAACAGTAGTCCGGCCAGGATATTGTCATTTAAAAAGTGAAGTTGCAGCCCTCAACTGATGTTGATGTTATGTTTTTTCATGTCATGTTGTGTTTTGGCCTGATGCGTCACCCGTCACCTATCTACTAATCACAGGTCAGTAGTATTTCGGCATCCGGGTTGGCAACCTCGAGTCAGGGGCGAGGGGGAGGGGATACACCTCTCTACAGTAATTTGAAAGTGATTGCAGTATCAGTTTTGGCCACAATCTTACATATGGTTCCTTTAAATATAGCCTACATATCTGTACATATTAAAATCAGATTATGTAGGCTACACAGTATAGTTAGATCAAGTTGGACAGTAGCACATTTTAATCATGGATAGTAGTTGTACAGTAGCACATTTTAATCATTTTATAAATCTATAGTGGCTGGTGAAAGAGTTGAGTGGCTTTTTTTGAGGAGGAGGGGTTGGGGTGTTAGTGGGTAGTGTCCCCACCAAAGCTCAGACCAAACCTACGCCCTTGTGCTCAACACACTGAAACATCACATGCACTGCACACTGAACTCACTTGCACACACACTGAACTCACTTGCGCACACACACTGAAGCCGCTTACACTACACACTGAACTCACTTGCACACACACTGAACTCACTTGCGCACACACACTGAAGCTGCTTACACTACACACTGAATTAACTTCCACTACACACTGAACTCACTTGCACACACACTGAAGCCGCTTACACTACACACTGAATTAACTTCCACTACACACTGAACTCACTTGCACACACACTGAAGCCGCTTACACTACACACTGAATTAACTTCCACTACACACTGAACTCACTTGCACACACACTGAAGCCGCTTACACTACACACTGAATTAACTTCCACTACACACTGAACTCACTTGTACACACACTGAAGCCGCTTTTGTGCATTCTCTCTCTTGCAGATTTGCGTTCCGTAACCAAATGTGTTTATTGTACAGAAAATAAATAGCCTACTGACATACTGTACTGTCAGTAAATTGGCTACAGTGCAGTGAAGAGTTTGGAGAGTGAAGTTATGATAGGGCAACTTGGAGTTTTATTCAAATAAATTACAAACCAGAACATGGGCCATGACTATGAAGCCTCTATTTCTTGCAGCTGTTAAAGCATCCGCTAGATAGTTTAAATAGCCACCAACATTCGGTTTTGCAGTACAGATTATTTCTGAAAGTTATTTGTCCACTGGGCCTACTGGCTGATTTATCAAACGAGTGGTTTCTGGTTCGTCCTCCGCAAACTACAGGTAGTTTTGTAAAGAGTCATTGAATAAGCGATGCCAAGAAATGTATAATATGTAACACTTTTTGTGAAATTCAGCAAATATCTCCTCACCTAATGTAAGTTATCTGTTTTGAACATCAGTTATCTGTTTTGAAGGTTCTAAAATATGACGAAATATGCTGCACTTTATCCTTCTCGTTTTCTTAATTTGTCCAGCTAACTTTTCCATTCAAACTAGCCATTTATGATTGGTTATACAGTCGATATTCTGAAATGTCCTGCATGATCAAGGCCAAATTAACCAGTCATCACGCAGCCACTGTGTCAGCAGCACGAGCGCTAACAGTGACGGTGCGTTTCTGATGTCACATTATTATGTACTAGACTGTTCTCACGTTGCAGCGCTTTACTTAAATGAAGTAGCATTAATCAATATGAGGGGCAGAGGGGGATAAATGTTTTCCCCCCGGTGATGAAAATAATTAAGCAGAGGGGAGGATATCAAAACCAGAGGGGGGGTAAATCCCCCCCATCCCCCCCTACAAATCTCACCCTGAATGGGTGTGTGTGTATGTATACTGTATATACTGTGTATGTGTGTGTCTTTGTGTGGGTGTGTGTCTGTGTTTGTGGGTTTGTGTCTCTGTGTGTGTTTTGTGTGTGTGTGTGTGTGTGTGTGTGTGTGTCTGTGTGTTTGTGTGTCTGTGTGTGTGTGTGTGTGTGTGTGTGTCTCTCTGTGTATGTGTGTGTGTGTGTGTGTGTGTGTGTGTGTGTGTCTGTGTGTGTGTGTGTGTGTGTGCTCCAGCATTGGCAGACTGTCCCTCAATTTCGCCCCTGTGCTGCCCTTTGGCCACTAATGAGATTGGTGTCTTAATTATGACGTACGAAGCAGGGCACCAAATCCCCATACAATGGCATCTCTCACGCTGCCACAAGCTGCCCATTCAATGCTGCATAATCACACACACACACACACGCATAGGCTATCTCAGAACACATAGTAGTACATATACTGACACATCTTAGGGAATTAATCACACACACACACTCTTTCTCTCTCACACACACACACTCTCTTTCTCTCTCTCTCTCACACACACACACACTCTCTTTCTCTTTCATATACACACACATTGTCATTCTCTCTCTCTCACACACACACACACACTCTCTTTCTCTCTCAAACACACACTCTCTTTCTCTCTTACACACACAAATCAAACACACACTCTCTTTCTCACTCCCTCTCTCTCCCACACACACACAAACAAATCAAACTCTCTCTCTCACACACACACACACTCTCTCTCTCTCTCTCTCTCTCTCACACACACACTTGGAAAGTCACAGATCCAGTGCATGTTACCTCAGCCAAAGGAGGGTACACATTGACTGCACAGAGCCAAACTCACAGCCAAAGCTAGCGCTGGTATCCAACACAATAGTAGGAGTTTGTCTCTCACACACACACACACACACACACACACTTCTTAGTTCTTAGAGAAATGTTTGTGCTTAACCCTCCTTCAGTGATTCAGCACAGCCTCCCACAGTCATGTTCTCACACATATTTTTTGCACACACACACACACACACGTTTAGCTGCATTCAACTGGAACAAACTGCCAGAAGTCAATGTGTTAACTTTAGATATTTCTCCCCTGTGTGTGTATGCACATGCAACTTTAAATGTGGATGTACACTAATGTTATACATGTATGTGTGTGTGTATGTGTGTGTGCGTGTACGTGCGTGTTTGCAAAAAATATGTGTGAGAACATAACTGTGTGTGTGGGAGGCTGTGCTGAATCACTGTAGGAGGGTTAGACACAAACATTTCTCTGGAACTAAGTGTGTGTGTGTGTGTGCGTGTGTGTGTGTGTGTGTGTCCGTATGTGTGCGTGTGTGTGTATGCCTGTCGTGTTGTGGTAGTGGCTTGATTGGCAGGCATCTCCTGAGGCCGACGGACGGCTGTCAGGATGATGAATGGATCTGAGAGAGGTGTTACCAGATGAATCCAATACACTCCTGGAAAACACACTTCCACATGAATTAGTGAGTATGTGTGTGTGTGTGTTTGTGCGTTTGTGTGTGTGTGTGTGTGTGCAAGAGAGCTCTGCTGTGAGTGGGGTTGTAATAATATTGATGGGAAACGTGTTCCACATGGGTTCTATTATACAAGTATGACAACATGCAGTAAACACTTGACTTTAACTCCTCCGTGTCAGCCCAGAACCACTGAACCAACACACAGATGCAATTGAGTACTAGGTAGGGATAGGACTCATAGGGCGTCAGTGATGTCACTTCCTGTTGCTGATTTTGTGAAAAACACACCTGTCCTGGCATGTGCGTTTGCTTAGAAAATCCAATCAAAAGACGGACAGAACTCGGTGTGTGTGTGTGTGTGAGAGTGTGTGTGTGATCAGATTCCATCTTCACTGTATTCCTAATATGCTAGGTGTGTGTGTTTGTGTGTGCGCTTTTGTGGCTGTGTGTGTGTGATGCTCTGTGACAGAAGGGGAGCCTTATTGTGTGACATTGAAAGTAAAAGTAAAAGGCTTCCCATCTCAGAGTACACCCCCATCCTCCTCCTCAAAACACACACAGCAAATGCCAGAGTGTTATTTTCTCAGAGTATGAGGTTAAAGAGTATAATTTTTTACACTGTGGAGTATATTGAGGATTTTGTACACTTGTCAGTGTGTTTTATATAGTTTTAGCGGTGTCCATTCTTTCGTCAGTGTTGGTCCAATGTTTATTTTCACTGCACGAACTCCCAGGTTGTCTATAATCTGATTGAGTCCTTCGGGTTCGCATATTACGTCATTACGTCGTCGGACGTCTCTGTCTGGAAGTTAAGTTGCCTGAGAACAATGGCTGCCTGATAGGGCTGAAACGATTCATCGAGTTACTCGATTAACTCGATTACAAAAATTGCTCGAGGCAAAAACTCTGCCTCGAAGCCTCGTTAAATTCATATGACGCGTACTATACGCGCAGAGATCTGATTGTTCCACACGGACCGTTGTTCAGGAAGCACACCACTAGCGCATCATTCAATCTGAATTTAGTTGGCGCGATGGCAGCGAGCCAAGAGCCCCATAAACGGCAGAAAATGTCTAAAGTTTGGGATCATTACATTCTCAAAAAGGAGAACAAGGTGCAATGTGCTCACTGCAAAGTATACCTGGCATACCACAGCAGTACGACGTCAATGATTCAGCATCTCAACCGAAAACATCCACATGCTGCTTCACCAAGCGTCGCTGAAACAAGGTAACGTAGACTCCATTGATGTTCGCTGATTTTAATCGCATACTGTATTTGTAGCGATGTCGTGATGCGGTTTGACTAGATATGATGTTTAGCGATGTTTTAAAGTAGTAAACTTATAGAACCCCTTCTTCACACACACACACACGCATGCACCCTCATCTTGTCTCTCTCCCTCTCCGTCACGCACAGCACGCGTGCACACACAAACACACACACGTGGCTAGGTTACCATAGCAAATAGGCTCACCCTAGAAATTATATATGATTTGTTAGTAGCCTAATGGTAAATGCTGCAGGTGTAGAAATCTACATAAAACAGATATTTACTTTGATGTCAGGGCTAGATTACAGCATGAAACTTGTTGTGCATATTAATATAAATTACATTGCTTTTCCTCCTTTTCTCCCTCTCAGCACTTCACAACGGAGTATGGACAGCTTTGTTCGCCCAGCTCAGTCATGCACTGTTCAAGAGGCTGCAATTTTTACAGAGAGCATTCTGAACATGCTCATGACCGATATGAGGCCACTGTCCATGGTGGAGGACAAGGGATTTAGAAACATGATCTCAACTTTCATCCTAAATACAACTTGCCATCAAGAACATATTTCACACAACTGATGGAGAAGAAACACAGAGAGATCACAGAGAAATTGCAAGCTGTCTTAAAGCAAACAGAGTGTGTTGCCCTGACAACAGACATTTGGACCAGTGTGGCAACAGAGGCCTACCTGGGGGTGACATGCCACTTCTTGGGTGAAGATTGGGATATGAAGTCCCTCTCCCTAACCACAATGCCCCTAGAAGAGAGACACACTGCAGCCAACATTGCAGACTGGCTAGAGGAGACAACTGCCAAATTTCAGATTCCATTTGAAAAGGTAAAGGCAGTTGTCCACGATAATGGGGCAAATGTGGTGGCAGCAGGAAGAATTCTTAGAGAGAGGCATGGGTGGGCATCTGTGAGATGTGCAGGGCATACATTAAATTTAGTTGTGCAGAGCACACTCAAAAACAATAAAACAATTGCTAATTGTGTAGGTTCTGCTAGGTGCCTAGTGGAACACTTCAAAAAGAGTGAACTGGCCTGGACTAAGCTCAAAGAAAAACAACAGCAGATGGGAAAGCCACCACTCATGTTGATACAGGATGTCAGTACCCGGTGGAACAGTACGCATCACATGTTATCAAGACTCCTGGACCAGCGATGGCCTGTGACTGCAGCTCTCTCCGATCCAGCAGTCAATCCGAGAGGCAAACACCACTACCTGGATCTAAAGCCAGAGCAGTGGAACATCAGTGCGGAGTTGTCACTGGTCCTTGGGCCATTTGAAGGAGCTACAGAGTTTCTTAGTGGAGAACAGTATGTCACCCTCTCTGCCCTTCCACAGCTGGTCCAAAACCTTAAAAAGTCCACACTGACTGCAGAACTTGAAACTGCAGCAGTGAAGGCATTTCAGGCTTCTGCTGCAGAGCAGATCACAGAAAGGTGGCAAGGGCTGTATGAATTTCTACCTGATGCTCCCAACCCTGTCCTTCTGGCTGCTGCTTTGGACCCCAGGTTTAGAAAACTGAAGTTCTTGCCTGCTGAAGAGGTGTTTAAGGTCCAAAGTAGTATTCAATCAAGGGCACTAGCTGTCAAAAATGACTCAAAACAGACACATGTAAGGGTAGAGGAAGCCACTGCCACCACATCAGCTACACTCACTACAGGTGGATCACATCAGAAAAGTATTTTGGGATCATCATCTGAGGATGAGGATGAAGGAGAGGGTGAGAATGAGCAGATGAGCAGAGTGGTGCAGAGGGAGGTCTTGGAGTATTTTGCTGAACAGCCTATTTCTAAGAAGGAGAATCCACTGCCATGGTGGAAATTAAATCAAGCAAGATATCCAACCTTGGCACAGCTGGCAAAGTCTTTCTTGGGGATCCAGGCAAAATCAACACCCTCAGAGCGCTTGTTCTCTGCTGCTGGGAACATTGCCTCAAAACGTAGGGCAAGCCTAAGTGCTGAGCATGTGGATATGTTGACGTTTCTCCATTGCAACTATAAGCTGTTGTAGAATCTGAAATATCTCTCTCTCACACACACACACTCTATCTCTCTCGTTTTTTTTTTGTTTAATGTTGTATTAAGATTTTTGTATGTTTTAATGTTGTATTAAGAAGAGAAATAGTAAAGGCCATTTGGCCTTCGTTTTAAGTTTGTATTCATAGTTTTACATGTTATACATGTTTTACAGTAAGTTGACTTAACTGTATGGTTATTTAATTGATGGCACTGGCACTTATAAAATGGGTAAATGCAATAAATGGACTTAGTTTTGGAGCCAAATGTTGGAGTTGGAATAAATATCTCTGCTAATTTTACAGCCACATCATTTTCGTTATGCATTACTTGTTTTAGTAATTTATCCGATTAATCGATCGATAAAGTGCTAGATTAATCGATTACAAAAAGAATCGATAGCTGCAGCCCTACTGCCTGACTTCGGCAAAAGGTAAGGTGAAATGTAAGATGTAGTTTATCTGAAGAGTTTTCTTTGCCCAGCATTTGTAACTTTCTTTTAACGTTCCTGTCGTGCATGTTTAAACTTAACGTTTGTGCTAAGAATGTACTGGGTTCACGCGGTGTTGTGGAATTCCCGCGTTGACGTTACTAACGTTAGAACTAGCTTAATGGTAAGTTAACTTTAACGTTAGCGCACTAGCAAATTTGACCACGCCATATAAAATCTGACCAAACGCTTTTTCTGATAAATGTTGGGATTCGCTTGCCATGAGTGAATTTGTGCCGTAAAATATTGGTGAATATAAGCGTCAGTCACATTTTACTTTTCTGTAAGAGACTGGGTTAACGAAGCTAGCCTAGCCTACTGTGAAGTTTCCAGGTTATTTTACCTTAAGGTAGCACGCTAGCATAACGTTAGTTAGCTCACCGTCTAACTTATATCAAAGCCAAGGAACTTTTCAGCTAAAAGTTGGCATTCGCCCCCACCATCACTAAGTTAATTTGAAGTTCGTGTTGTCAATACAGGTAAATATAACCGCTGGTCAAGTTTTAACTTTCCGTTTGCACGAAGGTTTCTTTTTTTAATGTGTTAACGTCTCCTATTTTTTTTAAAGGATATCAAGAAAGAAGTGGTGGACTGGATGAAGCTGGATGGACTCTTCTAATCTGGATTTCTGGAGCAAGGTAAGGTCCTAAATTATGTGAATATCTATATCTTTTTTCCAGTTAAAGAATCAGGAATTACAAGAGGTAAAACAATGCATTTTTGACAGCAGCCAGTAAATGTATTAGAACATTTTAAACTATTAAGTGATATATAAAACATTTGATCACTGTATTATTATTTTAAATGACCTTGTTTTGACTTAACTCTTTGTCTGTGTCATGGTGATGATTGTAGGTGCTGCAGGACTTCCAGTTACTGTTTGGAGAAGATATTTCCTCTCAATTTATGGAAGTGGGGGATTTTTCTGAAGCTAGAAATCATCAAAGGATGATGGACTCTTGATTCCCAAACACCACTTTATGATGCACCAAAGTCCTTTAGGCAAGTCCCTCCACTCTGCAGCCATATTGCAACGCATTTTGGGCCCTTATCGGGCATCTATTTCGGGCAGAACTGCGCATGTGCAAGGCTTCACAACACCGACCTCGCTCCAGTGGCGAGATTACAACACATGATTGGCACCATGTATTCACATGTCGTCTTTTGGCCGCCCAGAGCCATTCAAAGTTGTTGGAAGTAGACAATCACATAATTACGCCAGTACAGTACGTATACATGTTTTTATATTTTGCCAGAACTTCCTGATGTTTAGACATGATTGTTACAATTCATGAATGGAAATTATTTTAAATAATGAGGAACAAATGTAATGCCTTTAGTATAATGCTTTTTATGAATGTCAGCTGTATTGTTTCAAACTGGATTGTGGATTTTATCCAAACATTGTAATGCTTTTTTTGACACTGTCTTGACAGGTTTGGAATAAAATATGTTGAACCGTGAGTTGTTGTCTAAATCTATTGGTGTAAAATAATTTCTAAATGAGTTATTGTTTTGTAGTCATAGGTGTTAAATAATATTTTGGTGAGTGTACAAACCTAACAGTGTTGCATAATTTTTGCATACGAGTAAGTTGTACTCTCAAAATCTGTATTTCTTTATATTTTGGAGATAAATATTATCTTTAAAGTGGTACATTTTACCTTGTTAGGTGCTGAAAGGACACTGAATCTGAGTTTTCATTTTATTATTTCAGTGTTGCAGAAGTTACTATTACAGGTGGTGAAGTTACTCAAAGTAGTGTCAAATGATGCCTCTGAACGAGTGCATTTGAACACATGTGGTGTTAGGAATTTAACTCTGTTATAGTATTAATATTTTAACTCTGGTGTCCAGTGTTGGGAGAACACTGGACACTTGGACCCATTTATACACCGAAAAGAGATGTAAAATGTACTCCTACATGTACTATAGAGTATCATCCTCTAATGTACTATAGAGTATCATTTACACTGTCCAATTTGCTGTGCACACACACATACACACACACACACACACACCAACACACATACATAATGCCCCAATAAACACATCCTACCAACAAACACACACTTACACATATGTCTCCAGTCATACACACCCCTCCCACAGACAGACACACAGACATATTTTAAGCCTAGAAAGTTTGAATGAGCTAGCTTAAACACTTTTCTAGTTATAGCAATTTGAAAAAAGCGTCTGAAAATGCAGGGGGTAGTTGCTTAAACATGTTTTTGTGACAAAACTATTGGGAGGAGAGAGCTATTTGGGACTATACCTTTAAGAAGTGTGTGAACAACAACCTTGATTTTTTTCAACCAAACCTGTGATGGTCGAGTGGGGAGATTCGTACGTTTGGCATGGACCTGATAGGTGTGTGTTTGTATGTCTGTGTGTGTGTGTGTGTTACCCAGGGATGGAGTGCATAGCCGATATGTTTGTGTACACTGTTAGACATTTCAGCAATTTCTACAGTACTTTACTTCATATCACACAGTAAGATACTTTAAATGATTATTTCAGTAAGATACTGTAGGTGTGAGGATAAGTGTGGTAAGTCACCAGTTTTTTTTTTTTTTTTTAATTGCAGTAGTGTCACCTGCGACCCCACACAAGTCAGTGTGCTTCCTCTCAAACGGATGCTGTTTCACTACTGGACTCTAGAGAGAACTGGACTAAAAGGTAAATGTACCTTCACAAAACTGCCACATGAAAACCCTGTCCATAGGTCTTCTTTTCATTAATGTTTGGTAAAATAGCAGCGATCGATATAATATGACACCGTCAACTTTCTGCCAACAGACATGTTCACATGCACATATCGATAGACTCTAGGGCAGTGTTTCTCAAAGTGTGTTCCGGGGACCACTGGTGGTCCGCAAGTTAGCCCAAGTCCGTGAGCAGACGTGGTAATATGAGTTGTTTGCAATATTGAACCAAGTTGTATGTAAATCCAAACATTTCTGCAACACTGCCTATGTAAGGCATGCCAGTTTAAATCATATAAATTCTCTGACACAATAAGCAAGGTGCAAAGACAATCAGTGAGTAGGCCTATTGTGTAATTTACTGTTGAGGTAGGTCTACTTTTTTTTTTTTTTTTAGCTAGGTGGTCCGTGAGGCTATTTTTATTTATTAAGTGGTCCTTGGTCTGGTTTGAGAAACACTGCTCTAGGGTGACTAATGCTAGACCATACCTGTCAACATTTAGCTTTCCAAAAACGGGAGATTTTTCGGGGGTGTTTGTCAGTGTTTATACCGGATCTGTGTTTGCATATTTAATACGTTTCATACACGTGTTTCAACTGCATTTCGGTCGTTGCTTTTACCTTACCATTACCTTACGCATGCCAGTTATGTATCCACCAGCTGCCTGCCTGCAGCCTACTTCCAAAACTCCTTGCTGCTTGCTGTCAGATTTGGTTCAGAGGGAACAAGTTCAGTGTATCAACAACAATAACAGTTTATGTGATGTGTTAATCAATTAAATTCCCAACAATTTCACAACAGCTCTGGAGTAAGCCATTCATCTAACCCGCTTGCTTACGACGAGACCATCGACTGTAAAGGACGAGACTCAGGCTGCGCAGTTGGCACCCGCTTCCTTATTTGGGTTTTGGGTTGCCAGGTTTTAGCCTATGACAAAACGGTTGAAATTGAAACTAAGTGATCGTGTATGTGTAGGGTGTATTTCATACACAATCTGGCAACCTGAATGCATCAATGATTTTAAAATGAAGTTTGATGGCCATGCAAATTACGGGAGTTTTCCGGGAGAAATAACAAAACGGGAGGGTGCTGGGAGATGACCTTGAAATACGGGAGAAACCCGGGAAAAACGGGAGTGTTGACAGGTATGTGCTAGATGTCCCAGTTTTTGGTAGCCTCCTGTCCTGCAACCTAGTTCTATATTCCCAGTTCCCTATGTTTTGCTCAAATTGGCAGCTGTGAACTTCAAATTGCTCTGGCTATCATCTTTGAAGTTTAATTGATATGCGTTTGTCATAGTAGTTAGTATGGCGAGATAGCTCACGCTAGCTTTAGGTTTTGTCATAGTAGTTAATATGGCGAGATAGCTCACACTAGCATTAGGTTTTTTAGTAGTTAGTATGGTGAGATAGCTAACGTTAGCTTTAGCTTTTTCTTTTAGTCTTTTATTATTTTGCACAAATTTAAAGTACATTATAAAAATATAAACTGAGCAATACATTGCTGGAAGAGGCAAGAAGCCCAACAGGCTTATTTGAAGCCTCCACCAATAATGTCAGGATTTCATAATAGGCTAAATATACAAAGTTTGACACTTTAACATAGTTAAAATAGTATGGCTAGGCCTCCTGTAAGGGATAGCCTTTAGTCACAGAAATCACAGAAATAAAAAAGCAATACAACAATAGCCTACATTGTTTATAAAGCAGCTGTTAAATTATCTTAAATACTGTTTATATCTTTGTACAGAGAAACAGTTTTTTGCCAGACAAATACTGTTCCATAATTTGCCACCCCTAAATCGTATAGAAAATTGTCATCTGCTTGTAAGGAATATAGGAGGATGAAAATCTGCAGATTGCCGAGTTGAATAAGAATGAGACTGTGAATTAGCTATAAAATAGCTCTTAAATTGCTCAGGAATGTTGCCTTTGCTTGAATGTATTTTATAAATAAAACACATATTTGAAAAATATTGATGTCATAGATAGTAAGAACCTGAAGTCTTTTAAACAAAGGAGCAGCCTGCGCCTCTGATCGGGTTGCGACTCTGACAACGCGTTTCTGGAGGAGAATTTTGTGAAGGGTAGTAGGAAAGGTACTTCCCCAAACTGTATGAAAGATATGGATAAATCAAACTGTAATAAAGAGTAAGGAAGTAATCTATGGTGACAAGATGACTAATCCACCTTATTATACTAGCTATACTATTGTTCTCTCCAACTCAAACAATAATAATTCCCATGAATCTTGTTGAAGACACCTGAGGCATCTCCGTAGACTCAAATATGATTTTTAGATACATCTTTTGGGTAGATTGTTTTGATTTTGTAATATTCAAGGATAATTTGTTTAATTTAAAGCACATATCATAAGCTACACCAATGGCTTCTTTTATCAGTGATTTGACATTTGAGTTAAAGAGAATTAAGGTTGTGTCGTCTGCAAACATAATTGAAGAAAGAACATTTGAGACAATTGTCAAGTCATTAAGGCACTACAAAGATCACAAGGCACTACTATTTATACTCTCTGTACATAACCCTTTATACTTCTTATTGGTCACTGTAGACATGTCATCTGGAAAAGCTGTATTTATCCAACTATACACTGTTGTGCATAGTTAATCTCTATCGTCTACATAACTGCACAGAATACTGTACTCAACCTTCACTTTGGTATTTAATGCTTCTTTGCACATCTGGTTGGATGTCAACTGCATTTCATTGGCTCTCTACCTGTACTCTGCTAAATGACAATAGAGTTGAATCTAATCTAATCTAATCTAATCTAATTGTATCTAATCAAAAGCTTTTGACAGGTCTATGAAGATACTACAGGTATATTCATTAATTCAATAAGTGCAGAGGTAACTTTATCTATCTGGTGTAGGGTTGGGTTAGCCAATTTCAGGGGTTGGTAACATCAGAATACCAGTGGGTTAGGGTTAGGTTGTGTTTTTGTGTGTTTATTTTGTTTCATATTAGATTAGATTAGATTAGATGAATTTTATTTTCCCAGAAGGGAAATTTGTCTTGGGCATACAGTACTACATACAGCTGCTTACTATACAAAATGCACACCAGTTCAACACCACATACCACATAGCAGACAGCAGGAATAAAATAGAGTAAGCACAGCAGACATAATCAGTACCTCAATCTGAGCAACAGAACCACACCTAAACTATTAATATTGCACATAGCCTCTAATGGCAGTAATATTGTATTGCACATTTCCTAGTTGTGTTGCCCTCTTACACAAGTGAATATAATTTCACCTTTCTCAATTGTATTGCACATTCCCTCTTTCTCCCCAGATATTGATATTGCACATTTCCCTGTATTGATATTGCATATTTAGTCTTTATCAAATTAAGTGTTTTTGACTGGATATCACCAGAGACTTTCTAATGAGGAGACACAGCACTCAAAAAATACTCCATAGAAATGCATGGGGCTAGTTTGTCACGCCAATATGGCCGTTATCTACACATATCCCACCCCTTCCTCGGCAAAACGTCGACATGTGAATACATTGAGCCAATCATATAGTGTGTTGTGAAGACATCATGCCAATCATGTGTTGTGATCTCGCCGCTGGAGCAAGATTGGTGTCGTGGAAGCCTTAGCGATGTCGCAGTTCGACCCAAAGACTGTGCCTGATGAGTGCCCATAAAACTTTGGTATATGGCCGCCGAGTGGAGGGACTTGCCTAAAAGGACTTTGATATCACTGAATGGTTTACAGTGTTGCTTGTTAAGTTAGCCAGCAGCTAGTAGTAGCGGCTAGTTTGCAGGAAGGCCGGATCTCGGTAACGGTAATCTGTGTTCACATTAAAGCCCTACACATGTTTGCTTTGGTGGTCTGCCATCTCTTATGGTTGTAGCATGTCCCAAAGGGGATGTGAAAGCTTCACCTTCACCATACTGATTATGTGCCACTGCTGCCCCCACTCCCAATTAAGACCTTTTTATCTGTGGTCCCCCCCCATGGTGGAACGATCGGCCAAGCTCCATCAGCGCAGGGGCGTCCCTCTCCATCTTCAAAAAACTCTTGAAGACACAACTCTTCCAAGAATACCTTGTCTTTTAGGGCTTCTGACAACCTCACACACCTAAAAAACAGGTATAAAAATAATCTGTTGGTGATTTAAAGGGAAGTAAATTTATTTTAAGAAAAAGGAAAATAAATAAAATAAATATTTTTAACAAAAACGCATCGCTCACAATTATTGGCCTCCTTAAGCCTACCTTTGCCAATAAAACAGCTTGTAATATTCTCCTATGACACACTTACTCCCACTGTTTTTCTATAGACTTTAGATCAGGGGACTGAGATAGCAATGGCCGAAGCTTGATTTTGTGTTCACTAAAACATTTTTGTTTTGATTCTGGACATTTGTTTTGGTTCATTGACCTGATGAACCAATCATGGATCCCTTTTAGTGTCTTGGCAGAGATTGACAGATTTCCTATGAAAATGTTTTTCTTGGAGTTCATGATACCATGCACCTTAAATAAGGTTTCCAAGGGAATAAAAACAGTCCCCCAATATCACAGCCGTTCCACCATAATTCTCATTAGGCATGGGGTTCTTTTTAGTATAGTCATTCTTCTATGTACACAAAACCCACCTAAAGGGCCCTATCATGACATTCATGACATTGTCACTCGTCAAAAGCTTATTCAATTTTAGTAGGATGTCCAGTCCACATTGGGAGGGGTTTCGTTATCAAACATCGAGCGCATGGCTTAAACAAAGGTGTTCCTAGGTTTTAATCAGTCATATGGGTGTGTTTGGGGCGTAACATCATTTAAACCAATGAGAATGACATCTGTCATTCCCTTTAACGGCGCAAAGTGCGATATGTCAAATAAATGCATCGGTATTTTGGCATTCAACGGCGCATTTGAAGGAGGCTGCTTGCGAGACCATATGGAATATTCATTCCACTAAACCATGCTTCACTAAAACCTAGCATAGCCTTCACGCATTTGCACTTGAACTCATTGGCAAAGTGAAACTAACTTCACCAAGGTGTCAGTCAACGACAAGACAGTTACATGCAGTTACTTTCACTATTGACTGACAATGGGTTACCATCGAAAACATAGGCTGAAAAAACACTTACCCAAATATTGCTCAAATGACTGAACAAAACAACATTTATCCTTCAGAGGAGTTGCTTATATCTCGTGACGTCTAGTGCGTCTTCAGCTGTGCTCAATACGTGTCTCTCGCCTCTCCACTAATCAATCACTTTTAACCGTCATTACCAATTTGCAAATGATGGTGAATAACTACTCATCATGATTGATTAGAACCTTTTAATTATTGTTGTATCTGAAATAGGCATTTTCAATAAAGTACCTTTTTATAGCCTTTCCCTGACTTACAAATGTCAACACACTTTTCTTTTTATTTCAATTTAGTGTATTCTCTTGTCTTTCCGATGTTGAAAAATGACTCGGAGATTTAGCCTCTGTGTCACTTTATTTTCATACCTTAGTGAAAAAGAAAAGTCATGAACTACTTCGGAATGTTAACAGGCACTCTGATTAACTTCAATAAGTTGAAATTAGATATCATAATGATTTAGTAACATTTTGTGTATGATTTTCTATGGGTACCAATAATTGTGGGCCTTTAAAAGAACATTTATTTCTTTATGAGATTTTCCTTTTTCTCAGAATAAATTTGCTTCCTTTCAAAGTTGGATTTTTCCTCTTTGCTTTCATTGTGAGATGTCAATAAATCGGCAATAAATAGTCAATTTTACCAAAGGTGTCAATAATCATACCTGTTATTAGTCAGCTTCACCAAAGGTGCCTATCATTCTGAAATACTGTACCACACACTTTCCCTCTCCCCTCCTCCTACTTCCCTCTCTTCTCTTCTCCTCCTCCTACTTCCCTCTCTTCTCTTCTCCTCCTCCCTCTTCTCTTCTCCTCCCTCTTCTCTCCTCCATACTTCCCTCTCTTCTCTTCTCCTCCTCCCTCTTCTCTTCTCTTCCCTCTCTTCTCTTCTCCTCCATATTTCCCTCTCTTCTCTCCTCCTCCATACTTCCCCCTCTTATCTTCTCTTCTCCTCCTCCATACTTCCCTGTCTTCTCTTTTTCCTCCATACTTCCCTCTCTTCTCTTCTCCTCCTCCATACATCCCTCTCTTCTCCTCCATACTTCCCTCTCTTCTCTTCTCCTCCTCCATACATCCCTCTCTTCTCCTCCATACATCCCTCTTCTCCTCCTCCATACTTCCCTCTCTTCTCTCCTCCTCCATACATCCCTCTCTTCTCCTCCATACATCCCTCTTCTCCTCCTCCATACTTCCCTCTCTTCTCTCCTCCTCCATACATCCCTCTCTCTTCTCCTCCTCCATACTTCCCTCTCTTCTCTTCTCCTCCATACATCTCTCTCTTTTCTCCTCCTCCATTCTTCCCTCTCTTCTCTTCTCCTCCATACTTCCCTCTTCTCTTCTCTTCTCCTCCACTAGCACTTCATAGGCACTCCTATCCTCCAGTACTAGTTCTGACAGATGCAGTGGTAAATAGCTATATTCTTCTCTGCACTGTAGTTAAACATTATTTTAATGCTGTAGCTGTACCCCTGTAGTTTAAAAGTTAAAATGTTTAAATGCTTAAATGTTAGTAGCCTAAATGTTATTCCATAGCTGTAATGTTAATAGTCTAAATGTTATTCCATAGCTGTAATGCTAATAGTCTAAATGTTATTCCATAGCATAGTCGCTTGGACAAATGTGTCCGTGAAATTAATGAATGTAAATAAAAACGTTAATGTGTCTGTGTTTTGTGTGTGTGTGTGTGTGTGTGTGTAGTGTATGGGGGTAAAGGGGTATATATGTGGGCTCTTCATGGGTGAAGTGAAGTGTGTCAGCATGTGTGTGAGTGTGTATGTATATTGTCTCAAATTGGCATACTGTACATGTGTATCTCAATGTGTCTGTTTTGATTTTCCCCACAGGACAAAGAGCGGACACTGACATTAGGATAACAACAGAGAGAGAGAGAGAGAGAGAGAGAGAGAGAGAGGGAGGGGGAGAGAGAGAGAGGGAGGGGAGAGGGAGATGTCAGGGAATGGAGAGAGGGGAGAGAAAAAGAGAGAGAGCTGGAGAGAGAGATAGAGCTGGGCTGATAGGGAGATATTGAATACAACTGTATACAGGCTATTGATACAATACATCATCCTGTGAACTCATGCTGTGTGTGTGCTTTTTGTGTTCATGTGTGTGTGTGTGTGTGTGTGTGTCTGCTTTTGTGTGTGTTTGTGTGTGTGTGTGTTTGTGTGTGTGTGTGCGTGTGTGTGTGTGTGTGTGTGTGTGTGTTTGTGTGTGTGCAGGCCTGCTCTAGATTAGGGTCTGTCCCTTATGCCAGTGACTCACGGTCACAGAATAAGAGGCATGCCACAAGCACAGAGATGACCTAATCATAACAAAGTGTGCATGTGCGTGTGATTGTGTGTGTGTGTGTGTGTGTGTGTGTGTGTGTGTGTGTGTGTGTGTGTGCGCACGCGCGTGTGTGTTGGTGTTGGCCGGCTAATTTCCTGAGTTTTTTTATTTTTATTTTCAGAGTGATGTCAGTTGATGTCCACCCGCAGTGTGGCGTCTAATAGTCACCATGGTGCTCTGTCAACACACACACACACACACACCACGGGGTCCTGTTGTCTCTTGTGACAATCATACACTTTCTCTCTCTCTCTCTGTCTCTCTTTCTCTCTCTCTCTCTCTCACACACACACACACACTCCAATCAGATCTCTATAGCCTTATTAACAACTGGATTAGATTGATTCCCCCCCTCCCTTTAATGTTAAAATAGTGAGATGCCCAGGCACACACACACACACACACACACACACACACACACACACACACACACACACACACACACACACACACACACAATCACGGGGTCCTGTTGTCTCTTGTGACAGTCATGACCATGCACCATGACCATGACCATATACACACACACTCTCTCTCTCTCTCTGACACACACACACACACACAGCAATCAGATCTCTAAAGCCTTATTAACAACTGGGATGGATAGATTCCCCCCTCCTCTTAATGTTAAAATAGTGAGATGCCCAGGCACACACCCACACACACACACTCACACACACAATCAGATCACTAAAGCCTTATTAACAACTGGGTTAGATTGCCCCCCCTCCCCTTAATGTTAAAATAGCGAGATGCCCAGGCACACACACACACACACACACACACACACACACAATCAGATCTCTAAAGCCTTATTAACAACTGGGTTAGATTGATTCCCCCCCTCCCCTTAATGCTAAAATAGCGAGATGCCCAGGCACT
>NC_063209.1:18281314-18288814 GCF_017589495.1 Alosa alosa | reverse complement strand
CTACCCCACTAGAGCAAGGAAGCAAGGCTGCTTCAAATCAAGCTGGTTTACTCAGTAAGAGGCAAGGACACAGACAGGTCTAAGCCCTGAACCCTCAAAAACTGAACTGATATCCACTGATTGAGTTTGAGAGGCTGTAAAGGCTCAACATGCTAGTAACAGAAATCAGCTGTGACATATTGCTAAATTGACAACACCAGAAAATATGTAGCCTCCCTTTGGGTAACTCTGTGCTTCTCGTCACAACATTATGGATTGTTGGTAGTTCCCTTAGGTAAAGTCTGCACAAATGTAGACTCAGAAGGGCACAAGGAGACATTAAGATTCAGCCTCTGTGTGTTAGCAGCAAATTGAACTGGGGATCATGGACTCTGAGAACATAGGTATGCTCCCGTACCCTCTACACCCCTCAGTCAATAATCACATTACTCACTTAGCCCTTGTTAATGGTACCCTCTACACCCCTCAGTCAGTAATCACATTACTCACTTAGGGCCTGTCTACACGACGCTGGTTTTTTTGAAACCAATGAATTCATTTTATCGGTTAGGCCTTGCCTCTACACGATCTGTGAAGGAGTCACTTGTATAGGATGAACCTATGCAGCAGACACCTGTAGGGAGTGAAGGTTCAGCAGATAAAGATGTTTTACTCTGAACAGTGAAGGCTTGTTCTTCACGAGGTCTTAGGAAACATTGTGTGAGTGCGAGGAGGTCATGGGGTAGTGCAGAATCAGCCCAGATGACTGCAGATGCTGTGATGTGTGTGTGTGTGTGTGTGTCATGCGCGGTTCTACGGGGTGGCAAAGGGCTGCAGCTGCCACCCTTGGGACACAGTCTTGCCACCCCTGTTGCTACCCCATTTATAAATCAGATAATATTTTTGTTAAGTATATTTTATATACATGTGGGTCTGTGAACTGTGAGAAGGAAATCGCAGATTTAGAATCCCCTGTCCCCTCACAATGGTTTCACCCATCACCATCAGCGCAGTGACCCCCGCGAAATTTCACCATTGGCAGCAGGTTGCACAGTGCATGCAATTAGGTGTCAACAGTCTGTACAATGAAGTGGTAAGTTTGACCACCAAGTCGAAAAAGTCATAGTCAGACTCATAGTCAGTTAACCCGGCAACAACCTCACTGTTACTCTACGTTATTTACATCCCCAATCAAATTTTTCGATGATGGTCAGGGCATGCTCGTGCGTGCGTAGCTTAACTATTTGTGTGTGTCGCTTATAACCTTTGATTGTAAATAGCCTACCGCTGTCGATGTCAACCCATTAATGCACGTGATACATCAACATGGGTTCTCAAAATTGTCATGCATCCTCTTTCCCAGCATCTATGACTATCCAATTTTGGTCGACATGCCTAATCAAACTAGGATATCTAATCAGTGTCAAGCTGGTGATGGGGGCTGCCTTTTTCTTTTTCCTTTCTTTTCACAGTAGCCTATGGTGTGAATCAATCTAGTAAAAGTACAGTTACATGACTGATATTCTACTCAATCACAATAAGTAAAAGTACTACTTTCAAACAAACCCTGCTCAGAGTAGGCTACTAGACTAGACGTTTGATGATGTCAAAGCACATCACATGAAGCTTTGTGCTTAGATTCCAGTTAAATCTTCCAGTTTCATTGGGTGGTAGATTTCAATCATTTGCTGGTTGATCAACCAACAAGCTGAGGCCAGCACAGGAGTTTGTGTCCTCAAGAAATTAACATGTTGCTTGTTCACTCGTGTTTGAGGTTGTTTCTAATAGGAGATTTATAAAAGTACTTTAATACAGTAACTATTAGGGCTGTCAATCGATAAAAAAAAAAATCTAATTAATTACATACTCTGTGATTAATTAATCTAAATTAATCACATATATAATTTTTGCTGAGAAAGTATTTTAAATATTTAAATTCAAATGAATCATTGAATAATCAGCATTAGTGACATTAAAGTTCAAAAACTCTTTTATTATTATTTTCACTGTTCAAATAATGGCCATAATAATCTATGATATGCTTCGGGAAGAAGTTTTTTTCACATACAAGGCATTTCAGGCCACAGATATAACCTAGGGGACACAATGAAAATAAATGAACACTCTCCTCAATGTCAACACTATTTCTTTCCATTGATGTGTTTTAATTTTAGAGTTGACAAACTCCGTGATATGCAAATTCCTTGCTGCAGACATTGCAGAGGACTTTATTTTAATCAACACTTTATTTTTGTCAACACCATCAGGCCGTTTTTTAAAAGTAAATGTTCGAATCAATGATCTAGGCAGCACATTTTCTTCTCTCTCCTTCATTTTACAGTAATGGTTACTAACTAGAACGGCTCGGGGTCAAAGGTCATACAGAATCGATTAATTCATGTTATTTTCTTTAATCAGTTATTTTTTCTCAAATTAATTAATCGAAATGAATCAGTTATTTTGACAGCCCTAGTAACTAGACATGTACTTCATTATCCACCACTTTGTGAGTGAGTGAGTAGCGTAGATTGTGAATGGCAAAACATAATTTGGCACTAAAGATCAGGGACTGAAACAGAATGATTTTCATTTAGGTTTCTTCTGAGCAAAAAAAATATTTGATGTCATAATATTATAATACCTAATATTAGGTCTTAAAAATGCTTGATAGCCTAACTTCAGGCACAGAAAATGTCCTTGCTTTAAGCCTTGCAATAGCCTAACATAATGGTGCTCCCAACTGCATGACAGGCCGAAATATTTGCCTAGTGTCTCTGGTAGCCTATCTTATTTCATTTCACAAATTGTTTCAGTAATTTAGACTACATACTTGGAAAAGGCAGTTAGATAATGTTGGATATTAATATTCTTTTTTATCAACTAGTAGTTCTAGCCAATTATACAGGGGAGATACCGATTCATAATATCTGACTAAATTCATCTTATAAGGGGTCTGGGGAACACTGTGTGGGCAGGTGACTTTCCAAGCCTATGGAGTTTTGAATTATGATTATAATTATAATAAAGGTAATCGGAATGATAAATACCGTTATTAACCGGTTATCTAAAATTGAAAATGACGTTTTCACTCCGGAACAAGTGAAATTGGTTTTGCTCCCGTTTTCGGTTACGTCCATCCAAAAACTGTATTCATTTCCGGTTTTCATTTTCATTCTTTGAACCTTTTCTAATCCCTGCTAAAGATTTTTGGCCTTTAATTGTAGTGGGGGTTAAAGTAAAAACCTTCCAAATAATTTAATTAGATACCCATACCCAGTACTTAGTTACTCCAATGTGTGTGTTTGCATGTTTATTAGTGAGGTGGTAGATTAATAATTACATTCTTGTTATGTACATTTTAAATTGTTGTATGCATTATAATAAATCCAAAAAGAATGTTTTGACTAAGAAGGTACTTGACTACTTGACTGAGTCTTTATTGAATCAGATGGAAATGTTTTGACAGTCCCAGTCATGGTTATCATTGCAACAATCCTGCATTAGAATCTTGTCCAGATCTAACCTAAATCTACTGATGGCTTATTTTGTATGACTAAATTTGTCCATATTCCCTTACAACTCACTACAGTAGAAGACATCATTTGAGGGGTCATGTTTGGAAAAAAAATGTCTCCAGGGGAGCATACCCCCAAATCACCAGAATCTTGTTTCAATCCAGATAACCTATCTATCGATGGCTTATTTTATACATGTGTGCATATTCCCTCAAAACTAACTAGAAGAAATCATTTGAGTAGTCATTTTTTTAAAGAAATTCTCTGGGGGAACATACCTCCAAACCCCCCTAGAATTGCTTTGACACTGTACAATTTAAGTACAGACTACACAGACTGTATAGTGATTACACAGAGAAAGAAATTCACATATTAAGACCCACACCATCCAAAACACCAGCTACATCTCCGATTTGCCTCCCACCTCGTGTAATGTAGTGCAGAGAACAAAACTTATTCAATGAAATCCGTAGAATTTTAAGTTTTGAATAATGTCCATGGCTCCCCTCCTGGAACCTCATGGACCCTCCTGGAACCTTTCGCCACCCTAGGAAAAAATCTCTAGATCCGCCCCTGGTGTGTGTGTGTGTGTGTGTGTGTGTGTGTGTGTGTGTGTGTGTGTGTGTGTGATTAAAGGTGCTCTAAGCGATGCTGGGTAACGTCACTTCTGTTGACTTTCAAACAAAACAGAGAGCTAGCTTGCTACTTCCACTCCTCCCTCCCGTGCAATTGAAACTCTCCTAAACGCGCATCTCGTCTGTGATGTGCTGGAACAGTGTGTTGCAGTATGTTTTTATGGGCTAGGTTTGACCAGGTTGTTTTTGTTGCCATTTTTGGAGCCTGGGCTGTCCATAGAGATCGCGTTTTTTTACAGTGTATTCAGGACACAGACAGCTAGCGGTTGGTTAGGTGATGTTTGCAGTAAGTGACATAACATGTTTTAGCCTAAAAAAATGTGTGGCATCGCTTAGAGCGCCTTTAAAGGTACACCAAGGAAGATTTTCACATTTACGAAGCCTATTTGATGGTAAAGGAACTTGTAATATGCGAATACCTAGCATACACTTCTTAAACTCTTCTTAAATTCAGACAAATGATTTTACGAGAAAGCACTAGGTAAGACACTAGATAAGATACTGTAAACAATACCAACTAGCTTTTTTGATCTCAATATAAGATTAATAACAATTGGTTGGATTTGATTAGATAAGCAGTTTTCTCAGTGTTCAGGTTTCTGATATTGCCCATTAGGACTGTCTTGTAGAATACAAATTCCTCATTATAGTAGTTAGTTAATTACTATGGCAACGCAAATATCGATAATAGTGGCTTAAACAGACATGGCTGAAAAGAATCTTGGAATCTGGAGGAACGATGGAATGGTCTCTTCAACATTCTTCAGTTTACAGTGTGTGTGTGTCTGTGTGCCTGTGTGTCAGTTCGGTGCACTCTGCTTTGGAAATGATTACCGTATTTTTCGAACTATAAGTCGCACCGGAGTATAAGTCGCACCAGTCAGAAAATGTGTCATGAAGAGAAAAAAAACATATATATAAATATATATATATATATATGTTGCACCTGAGTTGCAGGACCAGCCAAACTATGAAAAACTTTAGCGACTTATAGTCCGGAAAATACGGTACATTAGATTTCTTTGTTTCCAATATGACCTGAGATTGAAGATTCAGTTCTATTTTTATGGGTGCCGCTCAATAAAATGATTTGCTTGTTGAATGCTTGTCTGTTAAAAAATGTTGCCACTGGGGTGCGTGGGCAAGTGACAGAAAGTGTCGGTGCAAGCTCACTAGTGCTGGAAGAACCCCTCCCTCGCCGCTGCTGTGATTAATGGACAGTCATGATGGTCATGATGGAGCTCTGACCTTTAGCTGGAGGAGTTGACCAGAGGAAGTCTGCTCTGTGTGTCTCTGTGTGTGTGTGTCTGTGTGGTGTGTGTATGTGTCTGTGTGTGGTGTCTGCAGATTTCTTCACTGTCAGCTGACTGTAGGTGGGGGTGGCTGAGGTGTAGGAGGGACCCCACAACATCAAAAGACACAAATACACACACTCTCTCTCTCACACACACACACACACACACACACACGTGTGTGTGTGTGTGTGTGTGAAAATGCTGCTTTGTTTGAACATACTGTTTGAACATGCTGCTTTGTTATGAACATACTGTATGTCTTTGTGTATAAGCTTTAGTGTGTGTGTGTGTGTGTGTGTGTGTGTGTGTGTGTGTGTGTGTGTATGTGAGTGTATGTTTATGTGTGTGTGTGTGTGTGTGTGTGAGAGAGAGAGAGAGATGGTGTTTGTGTGTGTTTAAGAGGGAAGACAATCCACACACATCCTTAGCTGATGATGTAAGTTCTGTGGGTCTGGGTGCGTTCCGTCTGCTTTTAAGTTGTTTTCCAAAACACTTGTCAAGCCTCCAATTATGTTCCCACCAAATATGTTTGTTATGCGCAGCATTATCACCACGACGACCTGCTGCTGTCAGCACAGCTGCCTTAATCAAAACACGTCACTCAAATACACACACCAGCATGAATGTCAAACCTCAAAAAACAATGTAGTGCGTGTGTGTGTGTGTGTGTGTGTGTGCGTGCGCGTTTGAGTAAGTGTCTGCATGTGTGTGTGAATATATGTGGCTATATGTGTGTGCACCTGCTTCGGAAATTCTAAAAAGAAAGCCACACCTCTGGATAAGAGATAAAAAAAATGATTACACCCAGAAAGTCATGTGTGTGTCTCTCTCTGTGTGTGGGTGTGTCTGTGTGTATGTGTGTTTGGACATGCAGCGTGGGTGTGTGTGCGTGTGTATGTGTGTGTGTGTAAAAGGTGTGTGAATTAGGCACATTAGGCCAACGTAATGCACGCTATATATTTGTGTCTGGACATGCAGCATGTGTGTGTGTGTGTGTGTGTTTGGACATGCAGGGTGTGTGTGTGTTTGTGTGTGTGTGTGTGTGTTTGAACATGCAATGTATGTGTGTGTGTGTGTGTGGACATGCAGCATATGTGTGTGTTTGTATGTCTGGACATGCAGCATGTGTGTGTGTGTGTGTGTGTGTGTGTGTGTGTGTGTGTGTGTGTGAGCCATAGCAGCAGTGTAAACACTTGTTTTTTTCTGACAAAATTTCTAACAAAAAACAAAAAACAATTATATTTTGAAATTCTCAAACAACTGTCACACTCTCTCTACACCAAAACACTGCACCCTCTCCACCCAAACACTGCTGCAACCTCTCCACCCAAACAATGCACTCTCTAGGGCTGGGATGGTATGGATGTTTTCTTACTGCGGTCGGTAAGCAAGAAATTACCGCGGTTACCGCGGTAGGGTAAAATAAAAAAGAAAATGGATTATGAATTTTGTGCCGCCATCAGCCATCACAGCCAGTTAAACTTTAGACAGCCGCAGCAACTTCAAAAACCACTGGACCAATAGCCAGTTTATCAACAAGGCTATCACGATTTAGAACTGTTACATTCATGACGCTTATGCAAATGTTACAATGGTAGGCTATCGCACGTTTTGATGGCTGCCTCAGGTTTTAACAAAGGTAGGCTACTGTAGGTCCTAGGCTAGCCTAGACCTACATGTCGCTGTTAAATTCTTAACAAACTAGAACATATTTTTTAATTCTTTCATGAACTAAACTATGTATGACTCCTTTCTGGCAAATTTCACAGCTTTCACGTTTAACAGCTTTATGTAAATCGAGTTTGAACGGAGAGAATAGAAAAGTGTTATGATTGTGCCAGTTCTCCCCTACTCTCGCATAGTAAACAAATGGAATGTTGGAATATTGCTCCCCAACACAAACGCGAAAGGTCGGGTTTGCTTCATCTTTTGATGATAAGTTTTGAAAACGTAGGGTTAGCGTAACTGTGGTTCTCTGAGTATCAATGTCATAATATGCTTCATCACATCACATCATGACATTACATAGGCCTACTAGCCTACTTGCACACATGTAGGCTACAGGCAATTATAGGG
>NC_063209.1:18273814-18276314 GCF_017589495.1 Alosa alosa | reverse complement strand
AATTAGGACCTCAAATAGTTACAGTTTACTAACACAGATAAGATCTATGAAGGTGAGGCGAAAATGGGAAGCAGTCCACACAGACAGCCTAACACTTTTAAATGAGACAACACAACTAATATATCATATACACAGAAGAGAGAAGCACACAGATACACACTGAAAGGAAAAGTTAGTTTCATCCTCACATTTTTACTAAACTTATACAACCAAGAAGCTGCTATTTCATTCAAGTTAAACATGTACATTTTAATGTAAAAGTTCACATCTGTATGAAAACACTCTACAAACCTTGTTGAATAAAAGCCTTCAGACTCACAACCTCCTCTTGGAGAGCCATTATCGCCACCTCTTCTGTAGGTGGTTGTCAGTTCTTGGTTATCTCCCACAGCTCACACTCCTAGAGAGCTCTACCAGCCTTCTCTGAAACCTGCAAGTGAACAGAATATACAGCATGAATGAGAGTGGCATTGGTAAAGGGTATACTCGCGTAATATGTAATGTCCTGGGATATTCCCACTCATGAAGTGTCTCCCATCCGAGACTGCTATCTGAGACTGTAGGGAAGCTGTACCAACCATCATAGAAAGATATGGTTGGAAAGGTATATTTTCAGTTCACTTTGTGTCCCAGGTAGCTTGAAGCTAATTTCTTGTCATTCAAAAGATCAAAACTACTCAAACAAATGTATACATTCTCAGAAACAAAAGGTTATGTTCTGCATTCAAAAATAGACCTTTAACAAAAACCTTATATTCATAAATAAACATTAATTTTTGATTACCTTTGGTCTATGTGACGATGAAGCATCAACATTTGTCAGTGAAGCATACTATGGGTTGGGCTTGGGTCGTCTTGGTCTCAGGTCTTCGGGTCCATCCTCCGGTGTCCTTGATGTAGCTTTCGAGTGTTGCCTCTCTAAAATGTAAAAAAAAAGGGGTGTCAGTGCTCAAATGCACTACATGACCATACATGGTCCTTTTCAATACAATTCAACTTTTACATTTTCATAATTTAGCATGGGTGTGAATGGTTTTGCAAGAATGTCAGTGCACAAAGCATGACAAAGTAGTTTGATAGTGCACAAAACACATTACTTGCAATACCATTTCCATGAAATTAAGCACAGTACTTGTGTCTTCAATTTCTACACGCCCACTCTAATACTCTCCAGCACATAACATTACCACATTACATCCTATCTAAAAAAAAAAAAAGCTAATGATAGCTCTAAGTGTTGTCCATGATGCAACAATAGCAGCTAACTAGCTAAACCACAGTGCATAGAATGTCTACACCTTAGGCTACAGTAGTAATGTTAACCGTTACATTTTCTGTCTTGCATGACAAATCATAAGATAGCTTCTCTCTATGCCTATCAATCTACATGCCAGAGGCAAATATACTACCAAATATGGCAGGGAGACAGGTTAAATTGGTATTTCACTGTCATTACAAGTCGTTTTCATTAATTGTCCAAACGTTTCTCAGTGAATTTATTTTTCAAACCCCTTTCAGGTGTAAAAAAATAAAGCTAGCGCTGGCTAATTTATGCTAACGTTAATGTTACAGAAAGTAGCAAAGGTTAGCTTCCAGCTTCCACCAATAATACCATTTTTAATTCGGACATTAGAGTGCTAACTTCTGCAAATGTTATATGAAAGCAATTTAGCATACAATGAAGATCTACTTACCAGCAATTTTGACCACCATGGCCTCGTAAACCGGCCAACTACCTCTTGGCTGCCTTCCTCCCCTCCACCACATAGCTAGCTGCAAGTTGATAGCAAGATGTTGTCCCATAACGTTAGGAGCCGTTGAAAAAGTCTTCCTCATTAACGTTAGGTTTACTAATGCAGTCAGTCGGCAAAATGCTGGTTTTGCCCTCATACTCCCCGGCCAATCCCTTAACCAGAGCAAGCGTTTTTACATTTGGACTAGTAGTAGCTGTTAGTTATGCTTATGTAGAACTAGTGAAAAAGCTGCAAACATTTTAACCGTTATTCCAACGACCTTAGAGTACGTTGGTAGTGACGTATTTTGAAGTTGAAGGTAGCCTTTTTTGTAAACCCCACCAGAGAATGTCTAATAAGGGACGGGCTCTGACCCCACCCATCACTGCCTGTGTGCAAATAAGTTAATTGAATATATTCACCATATATGTTCATGTATGATATCCACATATATGTTACATTGCCACAGATACTTTCATATATGCATTCTTGTACTATATTTGTATTAAATATATTGTAGCCATCTATTTAAATATAAGCTGGATGTAGCTGCATATATGTGAATATATTTTTTTCCCTTGATTTTTCTGTATGGGAGAGGGTGACAATTTTTCGGGACTCCCACGGGTCACGGTATTCCCGTGGGTTTCCCGCAGTACGGGAGTAAATTTCACTGTTGATATTGTGATTGGGACGGGACAGGAAATAATAAACGGGAGCTGGTGGGAAGCCAGATATTATTAACTTAAAAAAATGACGCTGCAATG
>NC_063209.1:18251314-18261314 GCF_017589495.1 Alosa alosa | reverse complement strand
TATTTTGAATAGATGTGTTATCCCAATGGTACCCATGAGATTTCATTACGAACAAAGTGTCTTATGTATTAACTAGAAATGTAATGCCAGAGGAATTACAAGTGTGGATGGAAAGCTGCTGGGTGAATGTTGGTGGGGAGATTCCTGAAAAAAAAACATTGTTCATACAAACCCTTGTACCAAAAAACCTTGTGCGTCAGGCATTCTTGAGATATCACACTCAAGGTGGGTTTGGCCTTGACATTTGACTTCATCATTGAGTCCATACAAATGTTCACACCAAATTTGAAGCATGTGCGTCAAGCCATTCTGAAGTTGTGACACAAGCATGAAAGCTGGCCTTTGGAAAATGTAATTCAGAGTATGCAATGCAAGACTACTGTACTTGCAAAACGGGACTTTCAGTTGGTGTTGATGACTGCTCATTCTGCAGCCAGCTAACAATTACTTTGTCAACGTTAAAATAATTGAATCAACGTCGCACTGCAACATTTATTCTACATCACTTTTGCACCCTTCATTAATATTAAAGCAACATTGAAATTCTAAGTACAGATCAATGGGATTTCAATGGTATTTCCACTAAAATGAATATTGAAACAATGTTGAAATTACAACCAAACTAAAGATCAACGTGATTTCAGTGCCATTTCAATTGATATTAAACCTCAGTAAACCACTATTAGCCTAATCTGGCAAAATATTGGAAAATTCATATCCTGCTCTATCTACAGCCAGGATAAATTTGGCTAGGCCTAGGTATGTCTTGTTTAGGCTACACAAGCTTGCATAAATAACCATTGACAACTTGTTATCAGTTAAGCAAGTGCATTTATTCACTCTTCATCTAGAAGAGTGTACTGTGTTTTCCTGCCATCCATAGCAGTTGCAGTCAGCCTGATCCTTCAGTAGCAGAGTGAAGCGGCACCTAACAGAAATAGAAGGGGGAGGGGGACAGCTGTTAGATAAATATGTTCTACTGAGCAACAAACTAACAGCTAAGCCTACAATCAAGTTATTTTACGCCAGTGGTTCTCAAACTTTTTCTTTCATTCCCCACTTAGATCAAGGGGGCATTTTTAAACCCCACCTGTCCCTCATCGCTCTAAGAAAGTGGTAGGTCAAACTTAAAATTTATTGAAATAATGACAAGTTCCAAATATATCCTCGGCAGCAGAGTTAAAATCAGCTGGTGCTGCAGATTTAATAAATAAATACATAATGTGCCATTGTAAATTAAACACACATATTTCTTTTTTCCAGCAACATATTAGGAAGCATAGGACAATATTTTACAGCATTGTACAATATATTCAATGAAATACCAACATGCTGCATTAAATGGATCACTGCTGGTTGGGAAATATTTTTTAAATAAACTTTGCAGGGATGTGATGTAGGCCTACAGTGGCTCCCGAATCAGACGTTTCAGTGATTTCACTCAGATTCTCAAAGGCATAATACTGTCGCGATCGAGGCGCCTGTCCCATACCTAAGTTTTTTGGTGAATGCAGTAATCTTAGATCTGCTAGGTGATGTAGGTGCTTGTCTTAGCCTTGTAACTGGAGATTTAACTCATTGAGCCACTCATACAAACGTAGTTCAAAACGAAGGCTAAGTTTCAGCCAGTGATTGTTTGCCATTTCACTCGTCAGGCCAGCTATCGCTACGAAAGGCGGCTGGCTGGCAATTTGAGTGCTTAGCTAGCTGCTACCGCCTCCACTGCACACAACCGCGAACCTAGAAACATGAACTTACTTTGTTGCTAAGCTACAAGTTTAAAGCTAACGCCAGCTTACTTGATTAGCCGAGTCGTTTTAAACAGACTTCACACACTCCATTCAAATACAAAACACAAATAATTGTAACTTACATTGGGTGTGGTAGGAAAACGTCTGTTTCGTCGTCGTTTGTTGGACGAACCAGACAACAAGAACGTAAACTTTCTTCAAGAGGATGCTTGACAGCAGCAGTGCCTGTAGAATCGAATTCGAATCAATGAGGCAAGGAGAACGCTACTGCGCATGCGCACAAGTTAATTACGGGATGTGTAGTTTTAGGGAGCACCAGATTGTATGCATTAGAAGCTGAGACGGTTGAATTCACAGGTGACACCTGTGTCAGTGTTCTAATTTGCCCGGGAACTACTCTGGGAGCTTAACGAGCGCAGCTGGCTTTAGGCCATTATGACATCACAGCCATTCAAGTCTATGGGGGGAAAAATGAGCTTTTTACCATTTTTAATCCCCTATTTCTTAAAAAGTATAAACTTTATAAAAAATCTGAAATAATAACTCTCTTGCCCCACTCCAAACCTTCAGAACGGTTATTTCAACATGTCTGTACGTTAAGCGGTTAGAGTCGCATTAATTCTTGAAAAGGTAAAAAGAAAAGGTTATAATAATAACTAGAAAAGCATTTCCTGAAGGAAATACAGTGCATGAAAATGCTAAAATATGATGTAAAATATCATACAGAGTAAAAACAAACTATATTGGTTGCTAGGTAGTTGAGGTTTAATATAGTTGGAATGGCTGAACAGTTAAATAGATGGATAGTTTAAAAGGTTAAATTATTTAGGTAGATAGTTGACAATAACTGACAGTTGGAATGGCTCTAATGTTTGCTAGCAGTTATGCTAACTATGTTAACAAAGATAATAATGTTAACCAAGTTACTTAACTTAGTTAATTTAGCTAATGTTTTCTAGCAGTTTTTTTAAAATGTTAATAATGCTAATGCTGTTGACTATGTTAACAATGCTAACTATGTGACTTAGCTAACTTAGCTAATGATTTATAGCAGTTATGCTAAAATATTAAGAATGCTAACATGCATTGACTATTCATTTTTAGCAGTTATGCTAAGAATGTTAACTATGCTAACTATGTTAACCATGTTACTTAGCTAATCATTTTTGGCAGTTTTGCTAAAAATGCTAACAATGTTAGCAATGCTAACATGCTAACTATGCTAACCATGTGACTTAGCTAACCTAGCTAATAATTTTTAGCAGTTTTGCTAAAAATGCTAACAATGCTAACATGTAAACTATGCTAACCATGCTAACTAGCTACAGTGGGTAGGAGTCATAGTTGATGACAAGTAACAGTTACAATGGCTCAACAGTTAAAAAGTTCAGTAGTTTAAAGGGTTAAATTGTTTAACAGTGAAATATTGTAGTGAGGACTTTTATTTTGAAACAGTTTTTGGCAGTGGAAGTAGTTGAACAGGGTGTGTAGTCTTAATAGAGCCAGTTTGTATGCTTAAAGCCTGAGAAACTGACAGTTCGCTTTATGCCAAAGGCTATTGTGACGACCTTCCGCTGAAATGTCAGCCACCGCGATTGCTTCTGGTAGCATAGGCGTCTACTTGTTTTGGTAGGTAGCTGCTACGCTAACGTTAGTTGACAAGACATGAAAAAGTCAACTTTTAAATACCAGAAAGTGTCTGGTACAACTGCGAACACTGCTAAAACCACAGTGCCAGGCATCTGCAAAGTACACTTAGTTTTTTTACTTTTCCTGCCGATGAGGAGCTGAGGCGTAAGTGGATTGTCGCTATCCGCAGGGACAAATTTAGTGTAACGCCACACACCCGGGTGTGTAGCCGGCACTTCAAAACTGAAGACATCCGTGAACCAGCAGCAGAAACAGGTCGACGGCTGTTGAAAAGGGGCTCTGTTCCTGTGTTATTTGAGTGGAACAACTTCTCCCTTCCACCTATAAGACCAGGAGTTTGGGAGAGAAGGGAAAGACCGCCGCCAGAGGATGACCGGGAGGGTACACCGGATCACGTAGCATTCGACGTCCTCATGCAACACGACTATGCGTCGAAACCTGAAGCTGCAGTCGTTGATTTGGTGTTGGAGGAAAATATGTCTCTCCGGGAGGAAATTCGCCTGTTACGCCAACGCTGAGGTGTCAATGCCCATCTTCCCCTCTCCTCCAGAGTGAGGTATTTTCCTCCTACAAGTCCCACTGCACTCTGAAGGTGCTCATTGGGATTGCGCCACATGGGCCAGTGACATTCGTCTCCGCGCTGTTTGCTGGGTCTATCAGCGACAAACAGATTACCTGTGAGTCTGGTGTCATCAGTCTGCTCAAACCTGAGATGGCTGTCATGGTAGACAGGGGCTTCCTCATCAATGACATTGTGCCTGGCAAGGTCTACAGGCCACCCTTCCTCTCTGGCAGGTCTCAGATGTCTGCCTCTGAGGTTACGAAGACACAGGCCATAGCCCGTTTAAGGGTGCATGTTGAACGCTCCATTCGCCGGGTCAAGGAGCACAAGTTCTTTGATTCAGTGATTCCCCTACGGGTTTTTGGGAGCATTAACCAACTCTACACAGTGGCTTGTCTGCTTACCAACTATGAAAATGGGCCACTGGTAAAGGCTTGGGCAAAGAAGCCTGAGGTCTGAGGTCTTTCTAACATTTACATTTAAAAATCTTAATTTTGTTCAAGAATCCTTTTTTAAACCCCTTTCAATTCCTTAATCTTATCAGTTTATAGAGTTGTTTATAGAGTTGAGTGTATATTTGTTTAAATATTGTTATATTTGTTTGTATACACCTTTTGCTACTTTGTTAAAATACTTCTTTGGTTAATCTGCTTTTGTTTGGTCTCATTTTTAATTACTGTCTCTTACCTTTTAAAACTTAAGCCATACAAAACACCGAAATGCTTAGATCCAAGTAATTTTTTACTCACTGACCCTAAACATTACATCACAAATAAAAACACAATGCAGCAACATTTCACTGATGAGGTTGAAATTTATTTCCTACACAGTAGCTTCAAAAACATTTACACTGCCATCAATTCGTTAGTTTGCCAAAAAGGCATTGAGGTAGAAATAAAAAAAGAAATAGTCAACTTTTTCTTTAATGGTTTGTATGACTTCCATGTCACGGGGAATTCTCTGGATAAACATGTCATCTGCTGTGTAAACGACAAAGTCACACCAGTCACACCCAGAAACCAACATTTGTCCCTGGACCTGCCAGTAATAAGGATGGGATTGTCTCAGTGTTTGTGTCCCATCCTTTATCATAATGTAAGGGCAGTCCACATAGCTAGCCACGTTTGGGCATTTAATTTCTAATAGGCCAAACACTGGCTGCCCCACAGGATCATACACTATTCCATCAGGTGTTGACCCCATCCATGGTGCCTCAGGGTGGATCAGGAACCCACATGGGTAGTGGTTGACCTCCCTTACCTTGCAGTACTCCTGGAGAAATGGAGATATAACGTCTTTCATGAAATACGAAGTGTTGCCTGTTACTTTCTTGTGTAAATTTTCCGGGAAGTGATCTGCGAGACCTGGCGAGACTGCCACCTGGTGATAGACCCACGGAAAAGGCCTGGTTTTGACCTGACGTGCATGTGTCACTGATTCGACCCAAAGCGGCAACCGAGTTATGATAAAATGTCCAGATAAAATGTCCAGATTGTCATATATTTCATTTCCATTCATCACAGAGTTCCCAAAGTCACATATAAGGTGTGTTAGAGTGTCTAGTTTCGTAATATATTCAACGCATGGGAAGCAAAAACGTAATATTACAATGAGTTAAGAAGTAATAGTAGTAGTAGACAACAACACATACCTTATTCCTTCTGCAAGCCTCCTCTCTCTTGGTCTGGCTGATATGATGACCATGTCATTAACTGGACCAGGTTTAATACCCTGCATCAAAATACAAACATGTTTGAGAAACATTCAAGAGATATCCATACTTAAAATGAAAGTCATTGAAAGGCTTGCTACCATGGTCCTTGGTTTGTGCCACTTTTGTTCAGTTTCTGTGCAGCTGAACACTGGGGGAACTGATGTAAGCCTCAGCTGGGAGTAGTGCGCCGTCTGATACAGTAGAGCTGCCACATGACAGCACAAAGTTGTACCGGCCACACAGGTACACTGGCATCTCTCCAACACCACCGGCTTAGAATCCCTTAGCACAATCTGTTACAAACCCAAATATTTGTTAGAAAAAATGTACCAGCTAAAACTGCAATTAAAAACAGACAGCCTTTCACACACTACATTTTGTTAGTGAAACTTTGTTAGTGAAACTTTTGTTAGTGAACTAAAATATGTAAAGTAAAATATGTAAAGTGATACAGGGATTGATACAATTTAGCCTGGAGTTGACCATGTCAAATGTAATAGGATTGATAAGGATTAATATCATTTTACTCATTTTAAAATAGCAGTGCAGAATAAGTAACAATAGCTGCCAACTCCTAACAAAATCTTGCTTCTGTGGGAGTCATTCATTTTACATTCTTTCTGGTACAACCTGTATTCATATCACATTATATCTCAGGTACCATATGATTAATATAGTGCAATGATTGTGTTTTATCTGTATCTAATTCACAGCAATGATATAACTCACAGAAACATGATTTTGACAAACAGGAACCTGTTTCTTTTGAACCTGAACTGAACCTGCAGGCTGACTTTCCCTTACACTCAGACAGTGAGGCTTCTGGCTTTTCCTCATAGATCGGAAGCACTCCGACCTAACCGTGACCTTTCCTCCTCCTGACTCCTTGTTTGAAACTGTGATTAACATGGAGGTTAGGGTATCGCATTTTCAGAAACACAAATGATTCACGACGTTAACCTATCACTCTGCTTACGTTGTTAATACTACTTCTTCACTGTGCTAACTTTGGCTAGTAAAAAGCCAATGAGCTAGTATAGCTTCTATCGTCGTTTGATAAACTCAAAACAGTGGCTTGTTAACTTACCTTCGTAGTTGTGTATATAGCTGGCCACATACAGTTTAAATCCTTTATCTCTGTTTGCCGTTGGTGTCTTTGATGTGGCCTGGATGATTCGGTGAACATCGTTTACCGTTATCCTCGGCAGGTCCTGCAATGATCTTGTGAAAGACGCCATAGCTAAAGCAGAGAAAGCGGGCTCTGGCTAAAGTTAACGTCAACGTAAACCGGAAGTTCTGCAACGGGCTGAAGAGTCCGGAAGCATCCGAACGGAAGTCCGCGGCATATAGGCTGTTGATGGCCTGACCACCTGGCAGAAGATTCTAATTGCTGTGATGTCATAAAGGGCAATGTTAAGTCAATGGGGACATTTTGATAGTTTTTAATTAATAGTTTAAAAAGTATAAAAGTTACAAAGATGAAAAATACATAGCACTCTTACACTCCTAAGTAAGACCTACGTAACATAGTTTGAATGAAGTTTCTACGTTAAACGGTTGAAGCTGCATTAAATGCATTAGAAGAAGAAGAAGAAGAAGAAGAAGAAGCCTAGGAAGAACAGTACAGTGCATTTTCATGCACTGTAATAATAATAAGAAGAAGCCAGGAGATTTCAAGATAGTGGATTCCATCCACTATAATAATAATAATAAGAAGAAGCCAGGAGATTTCAAGATGGTGGATTCCATCCACTATAAATAGTGTGTAGTGTGCAGGAGCAAGTGTGTTGCAGAAAGGTGCAAGTGTTTTGCAGAATTGCAACTAAAGTGCAAAGCAGCGCTTTTGTTTAAGGTATGGATACACTGTGTTTAAGATATGGTTACATTGTGTTTAAGGTATGGTTACACTGTATTTAAGGTATGGTTACACTGTGTTTAAGGTATAGTAACAAAAGCTCCAAGTTTTGTTACTTTGGTCTAAGCATGTGTCTATAGTGTTCAAGCAACAGGCAAAAACTGTAACTAGATGTACCGCATAGCGGTACAAAATATGACCGCCGCTCAGTCCTGTACATCTGTTCCGCGAAAATAAATCACACTTCAATTTGTCTCCATATTTTACTCCATCCCCCACTCTTGAAACTTTTGTGTATGCTTGTTTGGCATGCCTGAGTGTGTGTGTGCGGCTGCACAGAAAGTAGCCTACTGGTGCTGAAAAGGTGAATAGATTGTAGAATAGCCAAAGAAGATGTAGCATTGTTATAAAACCTTTAAAATCTCTAAACAATCACAAGTAGGGCAGTTCATCACAGTTCATCCATTGCAACTGGATTGATGAAAGGTCACTTACACCTGTAGGCTACATTGTATTTGGGAAAAGCAAAAGGTATCAGCATAATGTTATTTATTTATTTATTTATTTCGTTTTTATGTATTTTAAACAAAAACATCTCTGTCAGTTCCATGCCGTTTTCAACAGCTATCAAAAACAAAGGTCATTTTTGGATGGATGGATTTTTTGTGAATGTTTCTTCTTCTACATAAGATTTTAGTCATCTTTAGTTCATGTAATACTTTATTGTCAATGCACAAATTAAGTAACAGTAGTCTGAAACGTTATTGTTAATGCACAAATTAAGTAACAGTAGCCTAGTCTGAAACGAAATGCTGTTTTACATCTAACCAGAGGTGCAAATAACTGACATGTCCAAATGGGCCTTGATGAAATGCGTCGCTAGACTGTTCATACACATTTTAACGGGCCAAAGTTGAAGAGCTTTTGTCCGTTATTGTTAGTGCAAATATAGGCTGATTCATGTTCCCTTGCATTGTTTAACTGAGGTCCATGGCTAGTCTGGCTTTCATCAGACCAAGCTCAATCTTTTAAGAAATCAAAAAATAAATAGCGGGCAGATCAGGCTGGGTGAACCCAGCCTAGTCCATAGGCACCGATATTGTTTAATTTTCCGATTGAGATATACACGCTCTGGCTATTCTAAATGCAAAAATGCATCAGGGAGTTATGACAAAAACGGTAACTAACAAACTAGATCCTAATAGAAAGCTGTTAGCTTCCCTAAGCTACAGGTAGGATTATAAGGTAGGCCTATTTACAACATAAATTGTCAATAGGCTATGCTGGCTTGACACAAATAAAATCTCCTTTGAAACCAATGGCTTACGCCTTACAGTATCAAGCGGACTTGAACTGTCATATCGCGGCAAAAAAGTTGTAATAACATTCACGCAGCTCCATGAGTCAAGGAAAGCGAATGAAGTAGCCACTTCTAAATGGGACCCACTACACAGTAGCTTAAGGTGTTTTGCTAAAGCAGCCATAATGAAATGAAGGTGTCATTGTTTGGATACTTCACACACGTGCTTTTTAATTTCACAGACTACAACTACCAAGCTGTAATCAAAGCACATCGATTCCCCTCTCACACCCTGCACGCACTTTAAAACAAAATAAACAGGCGTCTCAGTCTCACGCGATGTATAGGCAAAACTGTATCAGACCGGTGTAACGTTGGTAAATCTTCCATTGCACAGAATGATTTTGTAGCACGTGCAATAAATGACAGTCGAAAAGATACAAACAGTGCTGCTATACATTTGCTTGGTATAACCGCATTTATAGTTTTCTACAAATGCAATAAATCAAATGCCTCCATCACTCAACCAACGCTTAACGGTAACATTACCTAGGTCCTTATTGATATTACAAGATTAACGCATTACCTGCAGTAAAAACCAAGCATGTCCGATAAACATCCGAAATAAACATTTCGGCTTCAAGAAGAAATGGGAATTACACTTCATGTGAACATCGTCCTATCCTTATTAGATGTTCGCTGTGGTAAATTACAGTCCTTGTATGAAGCGTCCATTGTTTTTTCCAACCCACTTTTAACTTCCAACAAAATTACGTCTCACTGCAACGATCGCCATCTAGTGGACAAACGACTACTTCGCCAATACTGAAAAATGCAGCCATGATGATGATGATGAATATTTATTTTGGCTTTCTTTTTAATCCTACTGAATTTGTAATTATGTATCGGCCGTTCTAATACCGATAGTATGTGGGTGCCTGTGTGTGTGCATGTGTATATGTGTGCACCGCCATTTACAGGCCATTGAGTGTACAGTCACTAAATGTACACATAACCTAATTTTTTAGACCCCCCATGGATGAAATTTCTACTAAACTTGGCATACCCCCGGAGAATGCCAGGTCAATCATACACATAAAATTTGGTGCAGTTCTGAACATCTTAACTGAAGATAGGGGTACAGAATAATAAGACAGAATAATATTGC
>NC_063209.1:18238814-18246314 GCF_017589495.1 Alosa alosa | reverse complement strand
AATACCATAACATCATACCAAATCGGCAAAACCATACACTAATTCTAAGCTTTTGACTCTTTCAATTTCATAAAACACTTTTTACCAAAGGGTGTCTTCCTACTTCCTCTATGCTACATTGCCTTCAATATCTGTTCTTGACAAGTTGCCCAATGACTGATTGTTGAGTTTACAGACTTACAGTTTTTTACAACTGTTTACACACATTTTCAAAACTCTGTGTCTATTTTTCCAACTCCACACACACAACCCACAATTGCTCACACAAAATACAAAATGCCTCAAATCTCCAGCAAAATGATACACAACATTCAAAATGCCATAAATACATCTTTACTGTAAAGCAAACATTCGCCTCACATTATAAACACTTTTGTCATAATATGACATTTTGGATACATCATGTACACACTGTTGCTCAAAACCTAAATCTCTTCTGTCTTTCATAGGCTTTATGTATTTCCATAGTAGAGTGAAAGTTAAGGTATCTACAAAGAGAAGTTGAAGTTGTGTGTGTGTGTGTGTGTGTGTGTGTGTGTGGGGGGGGTTGTGTATTTATAGGTCTGTATTGAGCTAATGGTAACCTGGGGAGAAACAAAAATAGAGAAAAAAAGTAAAGTTTTACATAAAGTCTTTTTGTAGAACATAACTGTAAGCTAAAGTCCGATTACTGTAATTTTCCTTTCAAAGTGTCTGCATTTGTTCTGAACATATCAACCAGAAATCCTCTACCTTTCCTCCTCTATCTTCTACCTACATCTACTGTACCTACTATCTTCTACATATCTATTCATAGGTCTATACTTAGGCAATGATTGGATGGTGTACAGTAAAGTAATGAGTGTTTACACATGTGAAGAGAGGGAGTGAAGCACTGGTGATTTAGTGTGGCATTTTGATGAGTTGTGTTTAAAAAATGAAATCAAGTTACTTCCTGTTAGATTTTTGTGTGTTACTGTAAGTAGAACATTGTGTGTGGTGTTTTGCAAAATGTGTTTTAGTACATTGAAAACTGAGTCAAACACTGAGAATTTATGGTTTTGCAAATTTGGTGTGGGGTTATGATGTTTGAAAGACATGTTTAGAAAATTGTGTGACAAGCAAAGATTTAGTGTATAAGCAGTTGAAAAAAACTGTAAGCGTCTTCACACCCAAAAGTTGTGTTTAAACAATTGGATCATGGGAGTTTTTGGAAGGTAGTGCCTTGAAATTGTGAGGAGGAGACACTGAGTTGTCTGTGTCTAAAGTAGAGAAATGGGTTTAAAGAGTTTTGTAAATCAATGTGTGTACTGTTTTGCAAAATGTGTGATGCTGATAATGTGCCTAGTTGTGCAAATCTGGACTGATATTTTGCTCCTTGTGTGTAAGGTTTCACTAACTGTGGGATACTTTTGATTTGAGTGTTTAAGCAATTGTACAAAACTGTAAACTCCTACACAAACACATGTCTTGATACACATCTATTAAACTAGTCTCTCAGTCTCAATGAAAGCCCTTCCCTCGTCCCAACACACACACATAGGGCATGTCTGTAAGTGTGTGTATGTGTGTGTGTTTGGGAGTATATGTGTGTGAGAAAGAGACAGTGTGAGAGTCTTTTTGTGTGAGTGTATGTAAATTGAACATGGAGATGTAGCTCCCAGAGCATTTATAAGGCCAGATAAATGAAGTGTGTATGTGTGTGTGTTTGTGTGTGTGTATGTGTGTGTGTTTGTGTGTGTGTGTGTGTGTGTTTGGATGTGTATGTGTGTGTGTGAGAGAGAGAGCTCCCATAGCGTTCATAAGGCCAGAGATATGAAGCATCTCTTAAAGTTGTTGGACAAACCATCAACATTGCGGCTTCTTTGCTTTCATTTCACCACATGGGGGCTATCAAATTGTTGAGCCCTTCCAGGTGTGTTTGCCGTTATTGGGATAATATAAGCGCTGGCGCGGGAGGGTCTGTATTTATCTGGTATGAAAGATGACTTCCCATTGTGTGCTCTGGCCTGCTCTGGCCTGCAGATGGACGCTACAGGCCTCTCATGTTTCAGCCCCATGCTGAGGAAGGCTCTTTGCTGGCTCGTAGCTCTGAGATTTGGAATAAACGTGGACAATGTGCTGAAAGAAAAGAATCTGTTCTTGTACAGAGTACAAGTTTGCCCCCATAGGTGGGTCAATTTATGAAAATAAACCCACCTAACCTCAAAAAAATGAAAAGGTTTTTCAACTGATTATGATACCTTTAGATGTACTTAATAACAAATTAAAAATCTAGTAAAATATGACCCCAGTAAAGGGGTCATTTTCAAGATGGCGTCTAAGATGGCCACCAGAAGCTAATTTGGGATATCTGAAGCATTAATCAGCCTAGGAAAGTGTTTTTCGTGTTTAATCAGATTTAGAGGTCACTAATTCATATATGTCACACTAAAGTATTAGTTCATAATTTTCAAAGACTTATAATTTTCAAGATGCCGTCCAAGATGGCCACCAGAAGCTAATTTTGGCTATATCTGACGCATTATTCAGCCTAGGAAAGTGTTTTTCGTGTTTAATCAGATTTAGAGGTCACTGATTCATATACGTCAGACTAAAGTATCAGTTCATCATTTTCAAAGACTTGTCATTTTCAAGATGGCATCCAAGATGGCCACCAGAAGCTAAGTTTGGCTATGAAGCATTATTCAGCCTAGGAAAGTGTTTTTCGTGTTTAATCAGATTTAGCGGTCACTGAGTCATATACATGTATGTCACACTAAAGTATCAGATCATCTATTTCAAAGACTTAGAATTTTCAAGATGGCGTCCAAGATGGCCACCGGAAGCTAATTTTGGCTATATCTGACGCATTTTTCAGCCTAGGAAAGTGTTTTTCGTGTTTAATTAGATTTAGCGGTCACTGAATCATATATGTCACACTAAAGTATCAGATCATCATTTTCAAAGACTTAGAATTTTCAAGATGGCGTCCAAGATGGCCACCGGAAGCTAATTTTGGCTATATCTGACGCATTATTCAGCCTAGGAAAGTGTTTTTCGTGTTTAATCAGATTTAAAGGTCACTGATTCATATATGTCAGACTAAAGTATCAGTTCATCATTTTCAAAGACTTTTCATTTTCAAGATGGCGTCCAAGATGGCCACCAGAGGGTCATTTTGACTATATCTGAAGCATTATTCAGTCTAGGAAAGTGTTTTTCATGTTTTATCAGATTAAGAGGTCACTGATGACTCTTCATCTCCACCTTTTTTAGTGTTCTTTTAGTAGGACCTGAGGATGCATGATGTTTTCTCTCTCAGTGTCAAAACCTTTCTCTTCTGTGAAAAATATGTCATTCCCGTACCGCTCCCTCAGTTTAGCTTTCAGATACTGATTACCGAATGGAATGGAATCAACCTCAATCAAATACTCTTTCATGTTAGATCCAAGTACAGAGACAGTCAACTGTTCTTAATTGTGTGCATTTCTGCAAGACACTCCGCTGTTCGTGTAGAAGATATGGATTACCTTGCACTGCTGCCTGTGGAACAATGTGACAATCCACACAAGTTCCTTTCAGAGGAGTCAGAGGATGATGAATAATGATATAATAATTATTTCTGATCTACTTATGCATATAGTTTAAGATTCAGTTTAATTAGCTCCCCCCTAATGATAGATGCCAACAATTATTGATCTACACAAATATACAATGCATGCCTATACAGTACATGGGTCATGGTTCATTAAAGTCATAAAACAGCCACTTACTCGCAAACTCTACTCTACATATTGTAAAAGCATATACCCTGTACATGAAATATAACATTAATCAACAAAATAACATTTCCATCTTCCTCCACACCAAGCTACATACTCTATTCTGTATAGGCAAATATAGTGTAAAGCCAATACATTTTGGCATATACAGTCCAGGGAAAACAAATGAAACACCCTAAAATATATATTTTCTGAAAGCATATAATCTGTAGATAAGATATAGCACCATTTAAAACATGTCCCATGTTCCTCCATGCCATGAACAATGCATTGCTCTCTATTCTGTATAGGCGAATCTAGTGTAAAGGGGATACATTTTAGCCTATATTGTCCAGGCAAAACAGATTAAACACCCAAAACCATGTATTTTCTAAAAGCATATAACCTCTGGATGAGATATAACACCAGTTAAGACAAGTCTTATCTTCCTCCATGCATGCACAATACAATGCCCTCTATAATGTATCGGCGAATCTAGTGTAAAGGGGATATATGTTGGCATGTTAAATCCAGGGAAAACAAATTAAACACCCTAAAATATATATTTTCTGAAAGCATATAATCTGTAGATAAGATATAACACCATTTAAAATATGTCCCATCTTCCTCCATGAATGCACAATACAATGCCCTCTATTCTGTATAGACGAATCTAGTGTAAAGGGGATATATGTTGGCATGTACAATCCAGGAAAAACAAATTAAACACTCTAAAATATATATTTTCTGAAAGCATATAATCTGTAGATAAGATATAACACCATTTAAAACATGTCCCATCTTCCTCCATGAATGCACAATACATTGCCCTCTATTCTGTATAGGCAAATATAGTGTAAAGCCAATACATTTTGGCATATACAGTCCAGGGAAAACAAATGAAACACCCTAAACTACATATTTTCTGAAAGCATATAACTGCAGATTAGATATAACACCAGTTAAGACATGTCCCATCTTCCTCCATGCCATGAACAATGCATTGCCCTCTATTCTGTATAGGCGAATCTAGTGTAAAGGGGATACATTTTAGCCTATATTGTCCAGGCAAAACAGATTAAACACCCCAAACCATATTTTTTCTAAAAGCATATCACCTCTAGATGAGATATAACACCAGTTAAGACATGTCTTATCTCCCTCCATGCCATGGAGATGGTTAATAATCCTGTATTGCATTCACTCTGTCTTAAAACGCATTGATTTTAATTTATGGCTGAAAAAGGTAGAGCATTGAAACATTTTCAATTTTAACATTTAAAATCCTATTCTTGTTTAATTTGACCATCATTTGATATCAATTTCACCCCTGTAGGCTGAATAGTAATTGAGATATAGCCATTCTAACCTGTTGACAGCCATTTTGGCGGCCATTTTGAAAATGACCCCTTTCCCAAGGTCAGATTTTACTAGATTTTTAGTATGTTATTTAGCATGTCCAACAGTACCAGAATCCATAAAAAAACCTTTTGTATCAATTTTTTTGACGTTGAACCCTATATTGACCCGCCTACCACGCTATATTCACATTGTGTGCGCTGCCCCTACTCAGAGAAAAAATATCTGATAAATATAGGCCTACGCCGAACCACTAGGTGGGGCTAAATCCACGAATTCGCTTAGAATTCAAGTCAAAACGCGAATCGTATTGTTTGTGTTGATCGGCCACCATCCGTGCTATAAAGATGGCGTCGGACAGCGACAGTGATGAGGACTTTGTAACTTATGGTATTCCTTTGGAGCCGTTAGAAGAAGGTACAGCATGCAGTCTTTGTGTTCAGACTTACAGAGATTTGTTTGACATTTCCCGTAAATGTTGGCCAGCATTATGCATTACTTGTTTCGCGATTTGGGCACAGATTAGCCAGCTAGCTAAATAGCCAGGATACCTCGGTGCATACCAGAGAATGTCTAATAAGTAGACGGGCTCTGGTGCATACCCAGAACTGAATGTTGTTCACCAAGTGAAGTAAGCTGGCTTTGTAGCAAACTTCCTGCAAGCAAACCATGGCTTGTACAAATTATGTAACTGAAGCTGTTATGGTTATGAGTACAATGATACAAGTCTTGATCAAAATAATAACATGACAGTACTAAATATACTTTATAAACCGTCTTTGACAGTACTATGCCGTGACACTCCTTGTTGATTCATGTTTTGATCGATCAGACGAACCTCGTCGGAAGCCTATCCCGGTGCACGAGCAGACAGTCAAGGATGAAAAGGGCCGCTACCAGCGGTTCCACGGAGCCTTCACCGGAGGATTCTCCGCCGGATACTTCAACACCGTGGGGACCAAAGAAGGTTCGTGCAGCCGTTGTTGTGTTGGTTATTAGTTAACGGTAGTCCTGGTTGCGTTGGTTATTGGTTTAAATGAAACTGAAGTGATGTTACGATGGTAATTTTACGCTGTAACGTTGTGTGTGTGTGTGTGTGTGTGTGTGTGTGTGTGTGTGTGTGTGTGTGTGTGTGTCGCAGGCTGGACCCCGTCGACGTTCGTGTCGTCGCGACAGCAGAAGGTGGAGAGGCAGAGCGCCAGGCCTGAGGACTTCATGGATGAGGAGGTAGCGGGGTGGGGTGCGGGCCACTGTCTATCTGGGTCTGTCTCTGTTTGTGTTCGTATCGCAGGACTTCGTTTTGTGTGTGTTCATGTTCATGCCATAGGATTTAAGTGTGTGGGCTTGTATAGTAGGCCTTCAGTGTGTGTGTGTGTGTTTGCGTTGATACTGTAGGACTTCAGTGTGTGTTTGTGCCGTAGGACTTGGGTGAGCATGGTATCGCCCCTCGTGAGATCACCACTACAGCGGACTTTCATTCTGGCCGCAGCGACCCGCTCCGAGAGAAAGCTCGGGCCCTCAGCGCCATGACTGGACCTATCCCTGGAGACACACTGCTCGATGACCTGATCGCCCCTGCAAGGCAAGACCACACATGTACACACACACACACACACACACACACACACACATACACACACATCCCTGGAGACACACTGCTCGAGGACCTAACCGCAGGTTGTAGCGCTGTGGGGACAACACCTGTTGTTTGCATTTCATGTTGAACACTGTATGTTTATCTTGCTCATGGTGTGTGTGTGTGTGTGTTTTTATTTGTGTGTGTGTGTGTGTGTTTTTATTTGTGTGTGTGTGTGTGTGTGTGTGTGTGTGTGTGCGTGTGTGCGTGGGTGTTCAGGACCTCTATTGGAGTTCAGCTGCTGAGGAAGATGGGCTGGCGTGATGGACAAGGGGTGGGGCCACGATTCAGGAAGAGGAAGTTGGGCAAAGGCAAAGCAGGTCAGACCCCTCCCTCTCTGACGGGATGTGGCCTAAGACTGTGTGTAACAATGTGTGTGTGGATGTGTACACTTCGCTTATGCTCCAAAACAGAACTCAACACTCTTTTTTTGTCCGTTTGATTGATACAGTATGCATGTGAGCTGTTTTGACTCCAACGAGTCTATCTGGTACAATAGATCAGGGGCAACCGAGGGCCACACACGGCCCACACACGGCCCTTTAGCACCTCTCTAGTGGCTCCCTGGCTTTCTAAAAAATGTCTAACAATTCCATATAAACCCTTTCCACAATAAAAACAAAAACAATGCTTGAATGTTCTATTTGGTTCCCAATCTACTTCCTCTACATTAAAGGTCCAGTATGTAGGAAATAATGGAAAATAAACTGTAACCATTCCAAAAATTATCACCATATGTTGTCAGAGAGTAAGGAAACACAATGAATTGAAGTAATGGCTTAT
>NC_063209.1:18198814-18228814 GCF_017589495.1 Alosa alosa | reverse complement strand
CATATGCTATGAGAGAGAGAGCGATTAACCCTTGCTGTTGTGGTCAGGGCGTGGAGTGGCTGAGGAGAGAGGTGCTGCTCCACCCTCTACTGCAGCCTGTAAAGATGGAGGACAGGAGGAGGAGGAGTTTGGACCGAGACTGCCCCCTCCCATTGCAACAGGTCAGTACGGAGAGAAACAGCGTGTGTGTGTGTGTGTGTGTGTGTGTGTGTGTGTGTGAGTGAGAGAGAGAGTATTTCTGTGCCAGGAAGCTGACACCTCCCACTGCAATAGGAATAGGTCAGTATGGACAGCTGATTGTGTGTGTGTGTGTGGCATGTGTGTGCATGTGTGTGTGTGTGTGTGGTGGGATTGTGTGCCTCTCCCCTCTGTAACAGGCCAGCACAGAGAGGAACTGAAAGCAGATTGTGTTGTTTATGTACAAGGAGGTGAGACTGGGGAAAAAGAGGTGTTTGTGTGTGTGTGTGTGTGTGTCACGGAACAGGACTAACGTTTCGACGCCCATGCGTCTTCTTCAGAGTCCCAGAGACTCTGAAGAAGCATGGGCGCCGAAAAGTTAGTCAGTTTGCAATAATAAAAACACGTTAAGCATTGAATGCTCCGGTCCTGCTCCTTGGCTCTTGTTAGACCTTGAATCTCCCTTGTTGAGTGTGTGTTGTTTGCTGTGTGTGTGTGAAGGATCTCTGGTGCTGAGGGAGGAGGAGGAGGAGCGGTCGAGGAAGAAGAGCAAGGAGAAACGCAAAGCCAAGAAGGAGCACAAGCACAAGAAGGTAGGTCGCACATGGAAACCCTCGCCCTAACCCTGACATCACACACTCTCAGCAACAGTCCCTGTCATTCCAAACAAAACACCTTGTGTGTTAACACAGTTGTTCTAGTACAAGAACAGTACAAGAAATACCAATGTAGAAAGCTGCTGTCTGAAGCTGATTTGGCCATGTTTGCGGTACAATAGTGTGCACTAGTTCCCCATGAAATATTTGCAACAGCAGCAAGATCTGTGAAAATATGAGCTGTACCAAAAAAGAAATGTAAAGATATGTCAGTGTCCTCAGCATGGTGTGTGTGTGTGGGTGTGGGTGTTGCAGTTTCTGTTGAGAAATACTGAGACCCCTGTGTGTGTGTGTGTGTGTGTGTGTGTGTGTGTGTGTGTGTGTGTGTGTGTGGGTCTAACGTGCCTGACTGGATGTTTCAGCACAAGAAGAAGCAGAAGAAACAGAAGCACAAAGGGAAGCAGAAGAAAAAGAGAGAGAAGAAGGACGAGTCCGCCGACAGCTCGTCTGACAGCGAGGACGAGGAGGACGATGAAGAGGTGACCACACATGAGCTGCTAAAGAGGTCAGGAGAAAATCTCTCTCACACAGAAACATATCTCTATATACATATATATATATATATCTATATATATATCTCTATATATCTCTCTCTATATATATCTATATATATCTCTCTCTCTCTACTCTCCCCAAACAGAGCAAATCAGAATGAAAGAATGTTTTGCATCCCTTTTCTCCCTCCCTCTCTCCACCCCTCCTTCTCCCTCTCTCTCCCTGTCCTTCTCTCTCTGCAGGTTGAAGAGCATCAGAGGGAGGCTGTAATGTTAGTGTGCTGGTCTGTGGCCTCTGTGAGGCCTGTGACAGAGACCCAGCGGAGAGGAGAGGAGGAGAAGCAGAGAGGAGGAGCGGAGAAAAGAGGAGAGGAGAGGAGAGCCACACCACATGGGACGTGGCACTGTGAACATTTAACCCCACATTCACTGGGTTACTGCTAATAAATTTAACTTTTTACAAAAATTATGACTTGGATTTGTTTGTTATTGTTCTTCATGGCTGTGTGGCTCAAATCCTTTACATGGTAGGGTGTGAGTTATTGAATCATATTTAAGGCATATTTTACGTGATTACATTATTAATGTATGTCTGACGTTAATATGTCCTCAAAGTGTCATATTTTAAATAAAATGAACACATGAATGAACTGATGACTGTAGATCTATACAGTCACTGGAACCAGCAAATGAACAGGTTCATTCTTCAAATGTGATGCAAAATGGGCGCATGTAAGCCCTCAAAAAGAAAACTGCTTTAGAAACAGGTAAACCTCCGTGCAGAAGGGGCATCTTCAATCAGAATCAGGATTAATTAGTCGAACCCCACTGAGCAACGTGAGGCACGTGCGGGTGGCGAGGGGACGATTGGCGTCATCACGTCTGCGTCGTCATAGCAACGACACTACATTGTTGATGTTCCGTCTTAGGAAGTTCAATAAATTTGTAACAGACAGATGTGTTTAACTATCTAGTAAAGCCGCCGAGTAATAAAGAACTAAACTATGGAAGTGAACACAACCGAGAGTGCTCCGGTACCCGACCCACTGGCACTGGACGAACCCCGCGCTGAGGAAGTGGAGGAAACCGAGGACAACACGCAGTCTGTGTGGGAACATGACCCACTTGCACAGGTAGCAAGGACTGCTCACTTGCCAGTCTGTCCAACGCAACGGAAAGTAGTTCTAATGTTATCGACCCTTATAACAGGGTAGACTTCACTTCAGCAATATATTTTAGTAGCCTACAACGTTTTCCACGGCTGTCGTCTCTTTATCATTAAACTGAGAACTGAACCCAAGCAGTTCCTTTATTATTTTTCCTCAAAACGCCCTATTTGACTACCCTGGAAACCCAGAGTTCTCGATCTTTCTAGATTATCAGGGTCTGGATTTTCCAGGCTACTATTTGACCCTTTCTCCCTAAAACAGCAAAGTTAATCAATTGTACATTTTGTTTCAGGACACAAATAAATAAACTGCTTATAGGCCTAGCATAACATTAGATCATGATTATAAACATATTTTTCTGAAGGAATTACATGTCTCAGTCTGTGTACCATGAACTAAGATTGTGAGGCACATCTCTACAAACTGTAGCTACAGTCCACTGTGTGGAGGTGCAGTCTGTCCACCTGAGCAGACAGAGCCTAGAGGGTCTCTAAGTCTGACTGCCTGTCCATCTCCCACAGATCCCCATCAAAGTGCTGCGTGGCCATACAGACACCATCAGCAGCTGCCAGCTAGCGTTCAGCGACCAGAAGCTGGTCACCTCCTCACATGACAAGACGGCCATCCTCTGGGTATGCCTGGCGGCATGGAGATATTCATTAGACTGATTCATCTTAATTGTCTGATTTGACGATGTAGAGAAATGTTGACCACACACACACTCTTGTATCACTTTGCAGGACGTGGAGTCAGGCAGACCCTTACGTGTGTTTGAGGGGGGGCACACTGCCCCTGTCTCCCAGTGTGCCCTCATACCCCAGAAGAACAGGTGAGTGTGTGGTTATTACCTGAACTTCACTAGTTCACAGAGTTTGGGCCTAGACTCAGCTCCCTATGAGCCTCACTGTGTCATAATCACGCTGAAAGGATAAAAGAAGCATCACTGGGAACACTCCCCCCCCATCTCTCTCACACACACACACACACACTCCTATTTGCAGAGTTTGTTTTTTAAAAAACTGCTGGGAAAGTGTGCCCCATTTATTTTGAGAAAATTGTGCAGGGGGTTCTCTATGTTTCACACACACACACACACACACACACACACACTCATGGCTCCAGTTCCTCTCCCCTCGTGTGAGGCCCCTTAACTGAAGCCTTTTGTTTGCCTCTCCTGTCATGCATACACTGTTGCTAGGTAACATAATTAGTGTAATGGCGTTGTAGGGTATTCAGAGACCATTGAAGTGAATGTGGTCATTACAGCCCACCAGCCAATCACAGTCCCAGCAGGGCCCACCAGTCAATTCCAGCATGGCCCACTGCCAATCACACAGCCCCTGCATAGCCCACCAGCCAATCACACTGCCTCTGTATACTGTAGCCCCTAGTCCATCAGCCAATCACAGGAGTTTAGTTCTGGGCGTTATAGGCCATAATCAGTTTCAGCCTGCAAACTGTCCTAATATTTAGATGGAAGGATGCTTTCATGCTTTGAGATCAAATGTTTTTTCTCATATTTTGTGTTGCACTCTGTGCATTAAAAATATGCTTTAAGTAAACACATAGCCTACTTACTTACTTCCTGACTAGTAATTGTTTCATTAATGCATAGAGCTAATGAACTGACCCCAGTCACTCAAGAGTACCTGTTCTCCTCCAGGCTGATCACATCGTCGTGGGATAAGACTCTACAGGCCTGGGATCTGGAGACAGGACAGACACTGGTGCTGCTCCCACACACACACACACACACACACTCTCTGTAAGTTATGTGACACAGTAGCAGGAGCCCAAGACAAATTTCCCTTTGGGCACAATAAAGTATACCTTAACCTTAATCTAACACATACACACACACACAATCTGCTGCTAACCCCTCCCAGCACCCCCATCCCTTCATTGGTGCTAACCCTATAGAGCTCTGGCTGCTCACAACTGCTCCTCATGTCACCTGTAGATGTTTATTATGAAGATATGTAGAGCATTTATTTATTTGTTTACAGCATTTTGTATGTTTGTTTGTTTGTCCAGTGGTCTGTCCCCCAGGAGGGGCTGCTGACGTCCTGCAGTGCGTCTGGCGATGGTGAGGTTGTGGCCTCCGCCTCCGACATGGTGAACGGACTCTGCCTCACCTGTACCGATACGGGAAAACAGATCACTTTTATTAAAGGTGAGGCAGTACCTGAGCAGGTATCACCTGCACCCCAGTTGAGGCAACAGAGCTGTGTCAGTATGAGCAGGTATCACCTGCACCCCAGGTGAGGCAACAGAGCTGTGTCAGTATGAGCAGGTATCACCTGCACCCCATAACCTGAAGAACACATCGGAACACCTTAAGTAGAGCAGTATGGTTCAAAACATGAGCTGTTCTGATTGGTTGCCATGCTGGGGTTGTCTGTTAGAGTGTCCCTGATTGGTTGTGCTATATACTGGAATTGTCTGTTAGAGCATCCGTGATTGGTTGCCATATGCTTGGGTTGTCTGTTAGCGTCCCTGATTGGTTGTGCGCTTTGCTGGGGTTGTCTGTTAGAACGTCTCTGATTGTTTGAACGGTTCCTCCGGCAGGCCACCACAAGTCGACGATCACGCGCTGCTGCTTCGACCCCCTGGGCCAGCACGTGGCCACCGTGTCCTCGGACAAGACCATCAAACTCTGGGACCAGCGCTCACGCCACACCACACTCTCCATCGCCAGGTGAGGGTGCTCTCACCTCACACACCACCCCACTCAATGCCAGGTGGGGCCTCTCTCACCTAAACCAGAGACTTTCTGATGAGGAGACACAGCACTCCAAAAATCCTCCATAGAAATGCATGGGCTTAGTTTGTAACGCCAATATGGCCGTTGTCTACACATATCCCACCCCTTCCTCGGCAAAACGTCGACATGTGAATACATTGAGCCAATCATGTGGTGTTATGTGAATACATTGAGCCAATCATATGGTGTGTTGTGAAGACATCGTGCCAATCATGTGTTGTGAACTCGCCGCTGGAGCATAATTGGTGTCGTGAAGCCTTGCGCACGCGCATTTCTGCTGAATATGATGCCCAATGAGTGCCCAAAAAGCGTTGCAATATGGCCGCCGAGTGGAGGGACTTGCCTAAGGCCCCGTCCACACGGAGACGCTTTTTGAGTTAAACGCACCGGTGTTGCTTCGTCTTGGCCGATCGTCCAAACGAATCCTTTTCGCCGCACTTTTTTGAAACCTGGTTCCAGGGAGGAAAAATCTGAAACCGTAGCCCTTGTGAGTTCGTTTGGACGGCGAAACCGCATAGCCTACTTGCGTATTGATGATGTCATCGCCACACCTCAGCTGCCCTGGACTTGACACTTATAGTATTGCCTATACTAGTTTTCATACATGACATTACCTACGATTACACACAGTAGGATAAATATCACAACAGGTGCTGCGCAGCGCCAAGCTTATGACTTGGTGGACTGAACACTGTTTTTCCCGGTGTTTTTTTGATGCATTCTAGCTACTGTCAGTACCGCGAGAAAACTAGTCAGGAGTTATTAGGGAAGTGCGGTGTAAGTTTAAATTAATTTGGGGTTAGTGCCGGTGTCATTCATTTATTTTACATGTCTTACAACATAAATAAATGCATTCATAGTCTAGTGAAGTCAGATATGAGCATACAAAGACGCTTAGAACTCATGTTAAGCCTATGGTAGATGCGCACTAAATGCGAATGCGCGATTTGACACAGGCAAACGTATCTACTGTTACTAACGAAGGTATTATAGCAATATTATAAATGTGGCGACGGAATAGCCTAGAACTTGGGTAGGCCTAGCGTTTAGTAGCCTATCCACTTGCGGTGATAGCCAAAACTAATGCCAACCAAAGAAAGTAAAGGAGATTATTTGTACCTGCGTTAGCCAAATAAAGGACGGGACTGCACCCTTCACAAACCGTAAAAATGAAGTTTATTAGTTTTACAGTTGACTACAGTTGAAAGTTCACTATAAGTCCACACAAACAATTTTGGTTTCCTTGCACTTGCCATTTTTGTCGTAGTAGCCTACTCTGTCTGTTTGTATAGCCTACAGCCTACAGCGCGCAAGCTTTGGTCAATTTCTGTAACAAACAGTGCCACCTATAGGCCTGGGATGTGAAGTAACGTGTTGAGTCGTGTTGAGATGGATCCGTTTGGATGCAAATATTCTTGATACGGTTCCAGGGAAGACGGAGGAAAAAAAGATTTGGTACGTGTGGAATAGGCCTCTCACACCTAACACACAACCCCACCCAATGCCAGATGATGCCTCTCACACCTAACACACAACCCCACAACCCCACCCAACGCCAGGTGAGGCCTCTCACACCTAACCCCACCCAACGCCATGTGAGGCTTCTGTGTCCCTCCTGTGACCCCCGTCCCTCTCTATGCATGTGTGTGTGTGTGTGTTGACCTTTGACCTCTCCCTCTGCAGCTCCCACACCAGCGTCATCTCTAACTGCTGCTTCACACGTGACGCCCGCTACCTGTGCTCGGCCTCCTGGGACAAGACGCTGCAGCTGTGGGACGTGTCCACCGGAACGTTCCGCTCGCACGGCGGCAAGAGCCTCAGCTTTGCACACGACGGCTGCGTCAGCGCCTGCATGTTCTCACACGACGGTGAGGCCACTCTCCGCCCTCGCCCTCTCTGACCCCCAGGCCGGACGGCAGAGCGTGAGGCTTCAGCTGTGTACTGAGGGCAACTGACCGTGCCTTGAGCTCTCATAGCAGAGCCCTGAGTATCTACACACACTCAGAAGGAGTGCTGCTGGAGTCTGTTATGGTAACATGGTTGAAATGTATATGTGTGTGCATGTGTACGTGCCTGAGTGTTTGTGTGTATGTGTGGGTGTGTGCATGCATGTGTGTGTGTGTGTGTGTGTGTGTGTGTGTGTGTGTGTCATCCTCAGCCTCTCTTCTGGTGTCGGGGGCATATGACCGGACAGTGGCTGTGTGGGACATGAAGGCCATCTGCAAACTCCTCCTACTGAAGGTAAAGAGGCGCATCAGGGCCGCATCAGGGCCGGAGGCACTCCAGCAGCCTGGATGATGAGTGTGGCTTTAAACACCACCAACCTCAGTCTACTCCAGCGCTGACTAGTCACCTAAAAACACTCATCTTCCACTGTGATGTCTCCCTTTGTGTGTGTGTGTGTGTGTGTTTCCAGGGCCATATGGACTGGGTCATGGATGTTGCCATCAGTGAAGATAAGAAGTGGGTGGTATCCTGTTCTAAGGTCAGTGACTCACTACATATGCACAGACCTGTCAGTCACACACGTTATAGCAACAACTTTTGCCTAACAGGATTAATGCAGATATCCACAGTGCATAGCACATCCAGATTAGATGTATTTATTATTTAAGTAGTATAATTATTCGGATAGGCTAAGTCGACACCGCTAATACAGCTCCTTGTTTTTGTTCGACTTTGCAAACTCAGGAACTCAGGGCATTGCTGTAAAAGAGCTTAATGCTCAAATTTTCCCTGAATAAACAATTGTTTTTTTTATTGATTGGTTGATTTCTTGGTTGGTCTGTGTCCCAGGACAAAACAGTGCGTATGTGGAATATTGAGCATACAGAAGAGATACCTGCAGTTATCGAAACCAGGAGGACGCAGGCGCAGGGCTACCAGATCATTAAGGTGCGCCGGGGAAGAACCATAAGAACCCTGTTGCTTCTGCTCGGACCCTAGACGTAGCGATAGTAGCCCAGCATACGTGTATGGTCCAAGCTTGGTCTCATTGCTTGGAGCAAAATGGCATATTAACCCCTGTGTTATAACTTCACCGTAGAGTTTAGAAAAGACAATCAACTGCAGTGTTTAACAGATTTAAACAGCCCAACAGGTGCTAACAAACTAGCAATAGCCGGATCGGGTTATTGTATTTAGAATTTGAAGATTAGGCCTACATGTAATGCGTGTGAACCTACTGCAATAGAGGACACACGATTATGAAATCTAACACATTTAACTATGTGTTTTTCTCTCCAGTGCGAGGAGTGTGCGAGGTCTTTCTCCGTCTTCCGAATGGAGTCTGACGCCACCAACAAATGCGTTTTCTGTCGACTGAAAGCACCAACAAAATATATACCGCTCCCTCCTCCGTGTTTTTGAAGAAATGACGCTGTTTTTATAAGACTGTAGGGGACATAATTACATACAAAGTGTTTTTGACATGAAACGATCTGTAATTTCTGTTGATCAAGGATAATGCCAGATCTTGTGTGGTTATTGAGTGTGATTTTCGACAGGGTGAAACAGCGGCGCCGTGGCTTAGTTGGTTAAAGCGCCTGTCTAGTAAACAGGAGATCCTGGGTTCGAATCCCAGCGGTGCCTTTTGTACTTCCTAGTTCGAGAATATTCTGCACTTTGTGAAATGAAATAAAAGCTTGCTGGTATATGCTCAGTTTGCCTGTGTAACAGATAATCCATTGTGGAGTATAGGTTTTCTCAGGAGAAATAGGTAACATGTACAACATAGGCCTCTCAATGATATATATTGTAGTTTATGACAATAACTCATAGTCGTAGTTTATAACTCATGAAAAAGACAAATATGTATGTCCTGCTTTCAGTGTAGCTGGCTCTTAACTCTTCAACCAGCGCATTCATCAATACTGACGAAAATAACATTAAGTGTTTCAGTGCAGCCTCCATCCATAAGGGGGCAGTATTGGGCGTCATCTCTAACCGGCGCTCGAAAGCAGTTTCTAGGTAGGAGATGAGAGGCATAGTCGACTTCATGCGCATTTCAGACAGAAACCTCACTTAGGCTATTTCCTTGGAACAGCATCTGCTTTTTAACCGTTATACCCACACCTGCAGCTTGAAGCCTGCATATCCTACTGGTTCGGTTTGGTGTTGATGTTGCTGTAGCCTATTCTGTGTTGGTTGGATAGCCTATATTTCTTCTCTGTAGCCTTCCAACATTTAACTGTGGCCGATGTTTCAATTGTCTTGCTGCTGCAATTTGCAAATAATGTAGGCTAAGCCATGCTCTGATGGGAAGGATTGATTGGGACATGGCGCAGAGGTGGCGCGTCTGTGCGCGGCAGATCAGGCATCCTGGCCGGAGGAGTAGCCCATCACTCAAGCATCCAGACGCTGAGCGGAGGACGGAGAGCTGAGGATCTCACAGAGAAGCTGGGAACATCCTGCGAAACGGGAATAAAATACACCGATTAGGTTATGTCAGGAAAGTTGGATCGATTTCCTGTCAAATTAAAATGACTGCTTAATTGTCCTCTCACGGTGCAGTTACGTTTTTTTTCCATAGCTTTTGGTTTCGCTGCTATTAAACGCTGGGGCTACTTTGTTTTCTGCTGCTCCCTCCCTCTCTCTCTGAGAAGTGCTGTGTGCACAGTCGTTACCTCATCCCCCCAACCCAGCCCGTTACTGTCAAACCTGCATTTAACCGCGAGCGCACCCGTTTAACGCCAGGAACAGGGGCTTCATGTTGACGGCGCACTGCAGGGATTCGCCTGCACAGCGAGCCTCTTCGACGGCCACGGAGCCTCAGCGAAGATGACAAAAGAATGTCATGTTGTGGTGAGATGACGGGGAGCATGGCACCAGGGCCGCTGCTGGTGTGGTTGCTCAGCGTCGGCTGCGCTGTAGGCTGTGCGGGTGAGTAGACGGGCTCATATTTCACTAAATGTGTAAATCATTGATCCGGGGAGCCTTGCGCTGACAGTTAAGTGATATCATCACTTAAGTGAAGCAATCAGATAGATATTGGCTACAGATAGCCTACCCATGTAAAATTCTGCGGTTCACATCCTGCTCACTTCATGGATTTGTTGTGACATATCTCTCATAGCCAATAGATCATCGTGACCACCTCAGGCAACCCTAGATAATATTAGCACAGACCGCTACTTGTAGCAGGTACAGAGGCGCTTTCCACTTCAACAAACAAACCCATGGACAAATTATGTAGGCCTACAACAACACTAGTCAGGTTTATATAAACGTCAGCAGGCATCCAGGCAGTGGTGGCCTGTCCTTTGTCCTTTTGTCCCGAGGTAGGTAGCCAATGTCCTAACCTGGCTCCGCTCGTGTAGCCTCTTTTCATTTAGAAATACCGAGGCTAAAAACCCTGCCTAGATGTCACCTTACTTGATCAGCCAGCATTTACATAGTATAGTCCAGCTTTCCCAAACTGCTGGTTTACTTCAGATGTCACAACAAAAGGAACACGTTTGTCATTTAGGTGTGTTGTGTGGCATGAGAGCACCCACTGCTGAGTCTGTAAAAAGGCCAGCAGCACTGACATTTGCCTACCTCTCAAAGGGGACTGGACAGGCTGGGATCTCAGCCCAGCGCTGGCTCTCATTTAGACTAACAAATACAAACATAACACACACACACACACACACACACACACACTCTGATGTGGAGGATGTTTGTGGTTGGCAACCTTTGTAAAGTTCCTGTCTTAGAGGGTTATTCGGACTACCACACACACACACACACACTCCCAGACGAGAAGCCCTCAGTGGAGTGCACAAGGGTGTCCTTAAGAAACTTAAGAGCTCACACCTCCAAAAAGCACCTCTCTCTCTCTCTCTGTATGTGCAGTATGTGTGTGTGTGTGCAGTTGCTCTACATCTGTACACAGGATCAGAGCACTGCAATAAGAGTGTCTACAGAAGCTGTGTGTGTGTGTGTGTGTGTGTGCGTGTGCGTGTATGTATGCACTTCAAGCAGTCTATTTTGGTCTATCATATTTCTCCCCAATCAAAACCCATTTAGCGTGATCAGCTAGGCCTCCTGTTAAAAATATCATCCCTCTTAGGTCAGCTCCTAAGTGGCTCTCACTCCACACACACACACACACACACATGCACACACATACACGCACACGCGCACACACACACACACACACACACACATAAACACACACACACACACAGAGAGACTGTGTGTGAAGTTGAGATTGTGAGTCCTTACTCTGTGTGTGTGTGCGTGTGTGTGTGTGTGTGTGTGTGTGTGTATGAGCGTTTGCATGCATGTGTGTGTGTGTGTGTGAGCGTTTGCATGTGTGTGAGTGAGTTTTCTCTCCTCATTTCTCCTTTCTTCTTTTCTCCTCTCCTCTCCTCTTTTCTCCTCTCTCCTCATTTCTCCTCTCCTCTTTTCTCCTCTTCTCTCCTTTCGTCTCCTCTCCTTTCTTCTTCTCTCCCAGCCCTTGTCGGCAACACAGATATCCTCTGTTGGCATGGCGATAGCCACGTGATTGGCTGATGTTAATTTTCCCTGTGGGGTTCAGGGGTGTGTGTGTGTGTGTGTGCGTGTGTGTGCGTGTGTGTGAGAGGTGCTTTTTGAAGGTGTGAGCTCTTAGGTTACTAAAGGACACCCTTGTGCATTCCACTAAGTTCTTCTCGCCTGAGAGTGTGTGTGTGTGTGTGTGTGTGTGTGTGTTTATGGCTCAGCATATAAGCTATGTAATTGTTGTCCTGCTGCCAAAATAGATATTCTCTACATTAGCTGTCAGGCTCACTTCCAAACCCCAGTCACACTGCAGCCGGCCTTGGTCTGGCCCTGATTTGGCCCTGATGTGGCCATAATGTGGCCCTGATTTGGTCCTGATGTGGCCCTAATGTGGCCCTGATTTGGCCCTAATGTGGCCCTGATTTGGTCCTGATGTGGCCCTAATGTGGCCCTGATTTGGCCCTGATGTGGCCGTGATGAGGCCCTAATGTGGCCTTGATGAGGCCCTGATGTGGCCCTGACACATGTGAGTGTGGTTCCAGATCAGCTGGTGTGCAGTGCTGGTGTGAGACAGATCAGCTGGCTTCATAAGTGTTGTCATGCAGGTGGACCCAGGTGAGTCAGTCAGGTGAGCTCATCTGCTGAGACTAATGTGAATAGACTGAGGTGTGATGTCATCAGACTGAGCTGTGTGTGTGTGTGTGTGTGTGTGTGTGTGTGTGGGATGCTGAGCAGGTGTTCTGTCTGATGAACAACACACATCACAGAAGAGCACTGACGGCCTGTACTTCATCTCTCTCTCTCTCCCTCTCTCCCTCCCTCTCTCTCTCTATCAATCCCCCCTTCTTTCTTTCACTCACAGTCTCTGAGTTGTTTCTGCCATGTCAGCACAAATGGATTTCTGTAAATCTCAACTACACACACACACACACACACACACACACACACACAGACACACACACACACACACACACACACATAAACTCCCTTCACATTTATTAAAGAGGTTTTTTATGTACCAAATACATATTGTCACTCACACTTTCTTCAAATGTTTCTTGTGTGTGTGTATACGTGTGTGTGTGTGTGTATACGTATGTGTGTATATGTGTGTGTGTGTGTGCACTTGCATGTGTATCTGTGTTCGTGTGTATGTGCCCGTGCATGTGTATACGTGTGTGTGTGTGTGTGTGCATGTGTATCTGTGTGTGTGTGTGTGTGCATGTGTATCTGTGTGTGTGTGTGTCGCGTGTGTGTGTGTGTGTGTGTGTGTGTGTGTGTGTGTGTGTATGTGTATCTGTGTGTGTGGTCATGTGTATCTGTGTGTGTATGTGTATCTGTGTGTGTGTGTGTATGTGTGTGTGGTCATGTGTATCTGTGTGTGTGTGTATATGTGTATCTGTGTGTGTCTGTATCTGTATGTGTGTGTGAGGGCAGCGGGCTGCAGTGGACAGGGGGAGGTACACAATGAGAGGAGAGGGGTGATCTTCAGCCCGTCCTGGCCACTGCGCTACCCCGCCGGACTCAACTGCAGCTGGGACATCCAGGCTGAGAGAGGAGAGGTCATCACCATCAGGTAACGCACACACACACACACACAAATGCTGCCCCACTCATGTAGTGTGGCCCTTCTCTGATGGATGGGTGTTTTGTGAACAGAACGATGAGTTACAGCTCTGGCATCGGAGGGGATGCCTGACTTATACGTGTGTGTGTGTGTGTGTGTGTGTGTGTGTGTGTGTGCGTGCGCTGTAGGCCTGCACTGCTCATGGAGGGCTAGACTAGTGGACGTCTCTTTTAAACACAGCGTCCTGCTCAGGTGTCTTGTGTGTGTGTGTGTGCGGTTGGGTGGGATTTTGTGTGTGCAACTGTGTCATTTGGAAAGACTCGGAGTCCATTACACAATGGTCTTTCTCTCTCTCTCTCTCTCTCTGTGTCTCTGTGTCTCTGTGTCTCTGTGTCTCTGTGTCTCTGTGTCTGTCTCTCTCTCTCTCTCTCTCTCTCTCTCTCTCTCTCTCTCTCTCTCTCTCTCTCTCTCTCTCTCTCTCTCTCTCTCTCTCTCTCGTAGTTTCCGTAACTTTGACCTGGAGGAGTCTCCAGGCTGTGTGGGGGACTGGCTGCAGCTGGGTCCGGTGTGGCAGGGGAGTACCGTGTCTTTGACCCCTGCTGCTGCCCCATTCATCTCCTCGGGACGCGTCGCGCTGCTCTTCCCTTTACCTGCGCCAACTCCTCAGGACAGGCACAGGGCTTCCGCCTCTCCTACATACGAGGTGAGGAATGCACACACACACACACACGCATGCACACACGCACGCACGCACGCACGCACGCACGCACGCACATTGAGACACATTCACTCTGAAACGTTCCTAGTTAAGTAAAGCATCTATTGAGACACGTTGACTCTGAAGCCTGAACAGGTAACGAGATGAACAAACCTTTGTGGTGTGTGAAAGTGTGCACTGGTGGGGAAGATATGTGTTGCATTAACGATTGAATCATTCAGACATGGTGCTAACAGATGTCCTAGTTGGGAACTCATATTCCGTGTGGTCATTACGGTGTCCAGGGCGTTTGGGTCAGAGCATCTGCCAGTATGGGCGAGTTCCCAGCGGTAGCGGAAGTGTGTCCCCGCGCTTCGTGGCTGCAGCTTGGTCAGGGCGAGTCGCGGAGACCAAACGGACGGCGCCCAATGCGCAGCCCGCCCACCGATGCGACCTTTGACCTCTGCCCCCGCGGGTCGCTGGCGTGCCGTCTGGGTCCGACCACGCGCTGCCTGCCCCCCGAGCGGCGCTGCGACGGCACCAGCGACTGCCCCGACGGCACGGACGAGCTGGCCTGCGCCCCTGACCCCGCCTCTGACCCCGCCACCTGCGTCCAGCACCTGCGCAGCTTCTACGGCGCCTTCGCCTCGCCTGACTTCCTGCGTCCACCACCGGCGTCCGGCGTGTGGTCGGAGCGGCGGTGCAGCTGGCAGCTGGACACAGCGGACCCTCGGCCGCTGCTGCTGCGTCTGGAGCTGCGCCTGGCGCCGGGCGACGCGCTGCGGGTGTTCGACGGGCTGACCCCGCGTCCAGAGCGCCTCCTGCAAGAGCTGTCGCACCACTACAATGCCCGCGCACCGCAGCTGGAGTCCAGCAGGGGGCAGATGACCCTCCTGTACCGCGCCGCATTCGGCAGCAGGGGACGCGGCTTCAGCGCCTCATACCGCGCCAAGGTACACAAGCACACACACACACACACACACACACACACACACACACCCATGCACACACACACCCATGCACACACACACACACACACACACACAAATATGGTACACACACACACACACACAGACACAAATATGGTACACACACACACACACGCAAATATGGTACACACACACACACACACACAGACACACACACACACACACACACACACACACACATGAACACACACACATGAACACACACACACACACACATGCACACACACAAATAGGCGTGTAAAGGTTAGCATATTCGCACTAAACCGCTTTGGTACAGGACATTAGGTTCAATACAGGTTGCATACTGAATTTACCAAATGCAGTGATTACACAGTAATCAACAGGCTTTTTTACTTGAAACTGTTTCAAACTCGAGTTCCCACACAAACATAGTAAGTAGCAGACCATATGTCAGTTTACTCAATTAATGGCAAAACACATTTGACACCTTGTTAAAAATACTCTTCCCATTGTGCATCAAAAATATTGTCAGTGAATTTTAGATTAGCAGTACCTACAGGCTTATTGTATTGAAAATGAACTGAGCCGTGACTTCAGTGTCAAGGTACATACCACACCGTGATGTGTGTGTACCGTTACACCCGTTACACCATTACAACACACACAGATGACCCTCCTGTACCGTGCCGCACCCAGAGCACACACACACAGACATGCAGACGAGGATGAGTGGTCATGACTGACCAACTGTGCAATACTATATCTCTCTGTGTTTGACTTCATAGGTTAAATATGTCCAGTGTATCATGGAAGGTCATTTTTCATACAGACTTGAAGTTAGAAATTAGAACAGACAAAAAAGAAATTTGTTTGTTTCTTGTGCTTGTTAGGATGCATTGTTGTGTTCTGAATTGTACTGTATGATGCACTGTAGTGTGTGTGTGTGTGTGTGTGTGTGTGTGTGTGTGTGTTTGTGTGTGTGTGTGTGTGGTAAGTAGGGTATGCACACTGATGTCCAGATGTCGTGTTGATGTGTGTGTTGTGTCCGGCAGGGCTACTGTTTCCCGGGTGACACGCCATGTGGCGGTGACCAAGGCTGCTTCTCCGGGCACCAGCGCTGTGATGGCTACTGGCACTGCCCCTCCGGCCGTGACGAGGAGGGCTGCCCAGGGTGCTCGGCGGGCGCTTACCCGTGCGAGGGCGGCGGCGCGGGGGGGTCCTGCTACGCGGCCGAGGAGCGTTGCGACAGCCAAAAGCAGTGTCCAGGTGGCGGGGACGAGAAGAACTGCGCCTCCTGCCAGCCGGGCAGCTTCCGCTGCGCCAGCAAGCGCTGCGTGTCCGAGCAGTGGGCGCTGCGACGACGGGGCAGGACGACTGCAGCGACGGCAGCGACGAGCGAGAGTGCCTGACCAGCGTCCCGCGCAAGGTCATCACCGCCGCCATCATCGGCAGCCTCGTCTGCAGCCTGCTGTTGGTCATCGCACTGGGCTGCGCTTTCAAACTGTACACGCTGAGGAACAGGGAGTACAGGTACACACACACACACACATGCATGCATACACACACACACACACACACACAGCACTGGGCTGCGCTTTCAAACTGTACACACTGAGGAACAGGTGTACAGGTACACACACACACACATGCATGCATACACACACACACACACACACACACACACACGTAACCCCTTCTTAACGGGTGTGTGCACAGGCACTAATACAATGCATAAACAATTAATTAAATGGAAGCAAAACAGGATCCTGAAGGTCTCAGCGGTGGAATGGGTGAGCTGGCTGGGATTCCTGAATACCAGTGGGCTAACAATTACAGACAATAAATTCAATTGAATAGCTGATTGCCTCCACTGTAAAATACTACACTTACCGTATGGCTCGTGTATAGTGTATTCCTACAGAAATTTAAATAATCAATGTGAAAATAATAAGACTGAGTGTGGTGAAGGTAGTTAAATGAATTGCCAATACACCCTGGATATAAGGAAATATAATAATTAAATATTTATTTGATAATATGCGTCGTGGACAATGACAACCCAAAAGCTGACAAATGTCGGGGGCTTGAACAATTCACTCAAGGGGGAAAACCGAGCGTTAAGCAGATATGAGTAGCGTTAAAAGGTTAAGCTAAACAGAGACCAGTGTGGAGACAATACAATATACACAAGTCAAGTTAAATCACAAGAATATACCAATCACAACAATTATTATTAATCATCTATAATCAAATAAAACCCCAACCCCCAAGCGCTGGCCGTTTGGGCTCGATTGGTGCACAGGACGGCTCTCTGGGCTGCAGGCAGGACAGCAACGCTGAGCGGCTCTCAACTTCGCCGGTGATCAAGCAGAGGCGAGCGTCGTGCGTGTGTCAGTGTAAGTGCAGTTGGCGTTACTCCCGATCCTCAGAACCGGAGATTCCATCTCAGTCCTGACACAGAGGAATCGAGGAGGCAGCTATGTCCCAGCTAGCCGAGGATCGCGACTCCGGTGGAGGATATTGCTGCAGTCAGCCTGCAGTGCACACCCCTCAACAGCAGCAGCGGGTAGTTGGCGGTTAACACTCCGGTGGGCTCAGCACGGAGGAGGCAAAACGCAGTTGTCCTTAAGAGTCTGGCTCGGTGGGCCCAGCGCGAGCACTAAATGATCCGTCTCCGAAGGAGAATGCAACAGGAACTAGCTTGGGTCAGCTACCCAGGTCAGGATAGCTTCAGCTATAGCACTCATAGATATATGAATAGCACTGAACAAATAGCTAGCTAGACAAAATAATAGCAGACCGGTAACTTAAAAGAAGGGGTAAGCAAGTACAATGCTGATGTTCTGGGGTAAAGTGGGCCTATGAACTTGTCCAATGGGTCTCCACAAACTACAGGCAGCAAAGTATCCTCTCTCTCCGGGTGCAAACCGGACCGTGACCCACGAGCCTTCTCCTCTCGAGGAGATGGAACCTTCACATTCCCTCTTGATTTGTGGCATAAACAAATTACAAATAATCATTGGCTGCTTAAACGAATTCAAATAAAAGCAAAACAAACAAAGACATTTGATTGGTTCACACACAGAATGTAGTAAATCACAGTAGTAAGTAAGTTACAAAGCATTCTGGTACATGGAGTAAATACAGTACAGGTTATTAAATTGTCAGCTTTTACAGGTGCTTACACACACATGTACACATGTACACACACACACACATGCACACACACATACACACACACACACACACATGTACACACATACACACACAGACGCAAACGCAAACACACACACACACACACACACACACACACACACACACACATGTACACATGTACACACACACACACACACACACACACACACACACACACATATACACACATGTACTGTACACACATACACACACACACACATACACACACAGACGCAAACACACACACTGATGTTTGCCTTTGCTCTCTTCAGGGCTTTCGAGACACAGATGACTCGCATGGAGGCGGAGTTTGTCCAGAGGGAGGCTCCGCCCTCTTATGGGCAGCTGATCGCCCAAGGCCTCATTCCACCTGTGGACGATTTCCCTGTCTACAACCCCAACCAGGTAACGTGTGTGTGTGTGTGTGTTTGTGTATGTGTGTATTTGTGTGTGTGTGTGTGTGCATGTGTTAGATGTTTGTGTGTGTGTGTGTATTTGTATGTGTGTGGCCCCAAGAACGTCGTGTGGTGGGTGTGTGTGTGTGTGTGTGTGTGTGTGTCCATCCTGCTCCATCTCCATTTCCATCTCTCGGTCATCCTTCTCTGTCCACTGTTACCTGATATGCCCGTGTTCACAGTGTGTGTGTGTGTGTGTGTGTGTGTGTGTGTATAACTGAAAGAAATGCTTGTTGGCTGGGGGCTCTTGAGAGCGTGTGGTTAAAGCCCACAAGTGTGTTTAGTCCTGCCCAGTGCAGCCCTCCCACCTTAAACCTCCCACCTCAAACCCAAACCCAAACCTCAAAGCAATCAATTCTTCTTCTTCTTCTCTCCTTTTCTCTCACTCCTCTCTTCCTTTTCCTCTCCTCTCTTCTCTCCTTCTTTCTTCCTCCTCTCCTTCTCTCTTCTACTCCTCTGCTCTCCTGCTCTCTTTTCTTCCTCTTCTCCTTTTTTCCTCTCCTCCTCTTACTCCTTTTCTCCCCCCCTCTCCTCTCCACCTCCTTTACTCTCCTTCCCCTCTCCTCTTCTCCTCTCCTCTCCTCTCTCCCCTCTCCTCTTCTCTCCTCCTCTCCTTTTCTCCTCTCCTGTCCTCTCCTCCTCTCCTCCTCTCCTCTTCTCTCCTCCTCTCCTGTCCTCTCCTCCTCCTCTCCTCTTCTCTCCTCCTCTCCTTTTCTCCTCTCCTGTCCTCTCCTCCACCTCTCCTCCTCTCCTCTCCTCTTCTCTCCTCCTCTCCTTTTCTCCTCTCCTGTCCTCTCCTCCTCTCCTCTTCTCTCCTCCTCTCCTTTTCTCCTCTCCTGTCCTCTCCTCCACCTCTCCTCCTCTCCTCTCCTCTTCTCTCCTCCTCTCCTCTCCTCTCCTCCCCCTCTCCTCTTCTCTCCTCCTCTCCTTTTCTCCTCTCCTCCTCCTCTCCTCTCCTCCTCTCTCCTCCTCTCTCAGGTGTCCATGCTCCAGAATCATTTTTAGCGAGCAGCCCGTCCCAGCTCGCCCGTCCGCTCCTCCCGCCGCTCGCCGTCCGGCGACGCCTGGGTCAAGGCGCTTGAATCGTCTTGTTCCACAGCGGCTCCCTCACCCGAGGTCACATCCCACTGCTGACCCCCCCCTCGGGAATAGCCCCCCTGGCGCCCCCCGCCGGCGACACACACCCCCACACACACACGGACACCACCCCCTCGCCCTGCTCGGCCGCAGCCCTGGGGCTCGCAGCGCTCTGCCACGCTCCCCCCCACACACACGCACACACACATTCACACACACACTGCTTACCTGACTCACCGGAGTCGCCCGAGTCTCCCGGCTCACCCCTGTCACCTGTCTCAGCTATTTCACCTGATTCCCGTGACTCCCCAGATTCACCTGACACACCTGACTCTCCCATCACCCCTGAGTCCGCTGGCTCTGCAGTCTCGCCGGTGTCCCCCTTGTCCTCCTCCTCGGACTCCTCCAGCTCAGACGCCCAGGCGGGGCAGGACGGCGGCCCAGCTAGAGGCTCTTCTCCTGGGCAGGCTGCAGAGGACGAGGCCCCCGAGCTCCAGAGCCCCAGGATCGGTCCGCTCATCTACCGCCACCGTCCAGCCAGAAGACGGGCCCTGGCACTCGCTGCACACTCACACTCACACACACACACACACAGGGATACAGACACAGACACATGCACACACACACACACACTCACAGCCAGGAGGAGGGCCCTGGCGTTAGCCGCCCACCTGCGGGGTGTGGCTCTGATCAACTACCCGTCTAGAGGCCACTCCCCCCTCAGCTCCCCAGACACACCCCTTCCCCTGCCGGCCAATCAGAGCCAGAGACAGCAGGTGGTGGGTGGGCCGAAAAGCCCTGCGGTGACCACGCCAACGGAGGACAAACAAAGAGAAGCGTCAGGGGTGAGGAGGGACTCTAATGACCTGTCAATCACAAGCAGCTCAGGGGACGAGCAGGAAGGCACGCTGCTCATCACTTGACACACACACACACATACACACACTATCCTTTTCTCTCGAATGTTGACATGACAGATCCCCACCCATCCCTCTCTCTCCTGTCATTCTTCCACTCGTTCTTCCTCTAATCACACTCCCCTCTCTTTTTTCTTTCTCCCTCTTTCTCTCTTTTCTCTAACTCTGTCTCTTTCTCTCCTCCTCTCCCAGCCAGTGGTTGGATGGGACTGATAGCTCCCAGAGTCTCGGTGGCCTTGGGGGAGAGCTAGAGCCGTGCTGTTTCTAGGCTACCACGCTGGAACACTCAGCGTTAGAACAATGCCTTTAGAATGTCACCAAGGTTCCATCATTGAAACACTGCCGTTGCTAAGTGACGCCTCCGTGCTGTCGGTGCTTCTAAAGAGACTTCTAACCCATTGGGACTGACTGTCATGTGACCATATCATGTGGCTGTCACAAATTATGTACTTACCACAGGAGTTCCACACACACACACATCCATGTCAAGTTTACATCCATCCATCGTCCAGAAGCAGCTTGTCTTTAAAAGTGACCTCTTCATATCCACCCACACCATCACACAGCATCAATAAAAGTCAGGAAAAAACCCTCAGTGTTCCAGTGCAATGTGTCCTTACATACCAGGAAGCAGTCCTCAGTGCACAGGTCTGTGATGGAGAGCTGATCTCAGATCAGCCCTGAGAGATCGCCTCTCTCTGTATCATCATGTTAAGTGTTGGGTTGAGGTGTTAAGTCAAGGATTATACATAGGCGGACTCAGATACTTCATTGTAGTTCATGTCTATGGGCGTGAAATGGAGATCAAGTCCTGTCTGCATAAATAGGCGTGTCGACGTATTGATGACGTTCCACCTGTCAGACAGTTCTCAGCTGGCTTACACAGCAACCAGCCAACAGCAGCAGCAGAATAAATAACAGGCGCACACCTGATATGAGGTCGATTTTCTCCAGCCTGGAATGCTCAAAAATGCTAAAAATGTACCTGAAATGATCAGAAGGGTTTGAGGATCATGGAAATGTGCCCAAATTCACATTCCTAACTCTATAGAACTGAGATCTTAGCATATGTGGTGAAATTCTGAGCTATGGCCATAGACTTCAATGGAACAGTCACTGCCTCTGCTCTGCATAAAGGGGGATTTTGCCCCCCCTCGTGCGATCTGGGTTCCCGGAAGGGGCTCCTGATGAAAGATCTTGTGCCGCCTATGTATAATCTTTGGTTGAACCACATGCAGATGTAATTCCCACTTCCACCACCAGGTGTCACTGTTGGTGCTGTAACAGCAGACGTGTGGAGGTGTGTTAGATAGATAGATAGATAGATAGATACTTTATTGATCCCCAGGGAAAATTCAAGTGTTGCTGTGTGATTCATCATGGTCAGCCAGTTCTGCTAATGCGTGTGTGTTCTGTTGCCACTAGTGATCAGAGGGAGTCTTATCTGCCCACGGCACTGAAGCAGTCCTACTCATACAGCAGTGGTCCCCAAACTACGGCCCACCACCTCATTTTGGGTGGCCCCCCAAAACATGTCCGTGGTATATAGCATCTGGCCCGACATCGTCAAACTATTACCTCCGTAATTTCCCCCATTCATTGTCTATGGCGAGTCTTAACTGTACACATGTAATACTCTTTTTGTCCACTGGTGGTCGTTTTGGCTGGGCTACCTGCAAACAATGTAAGAGGCCAATGCTAACTGCATCTGTGCTCAAAAGTATTCTAAAAGTTTATCAATTAATTGTTAATAACTAATTAACTTCTATTCAAGTCTTATTTCTGGGTCTTTCTGGGATAATTATTTCTATTTTTTATCCACTCGTTCAAATGTTCATTCAAATCCACAATTCACAAAGTTCTCATAAGGTGAGTGAAAGTGGTCATTTCAGATGTTTTTGTCAGCACTTCATAAACCTCTCATAGTTTGAGAACTTTAAATTATTTGTAGGATATTGCTTGTTCACAACTTGAGCTGTGAAGGCAAAGACACAGAGTTCAGAGTTCACACATTTTGAATAAAATATACTTTTGTCTTTTATTAGTATTTTCATTTGTAGTTTCATTTGAGCTACATTTTACACTGATATGGCATGATGGCAATATAAACACAGCTAACAATGGTATTAAATTGCAGTAGCCTATGATTAAATGTAATGGAATATTCAACTAAGGTAGACTGCTGTTGTTCACAGTTCTAAGATATTTATGGTTACTGATATACTCCGAGTCTCTGTCCCTCTCTTAGAGCCAGGCATAGCGAGCTGGCCCTCAGAAGAAAAAGTTTGGGGACCACTGTCATACAGTAATACCCTGCCTCTCACAGCTAGCAGTCCTACCATACAGTAATTTTAATTGTCAATTTAATTGTGCTTATAGAGTGGCAAAACATTACACATGTACAGGATCATAGCGCTTTACAAAGTGTAGACAATCAGAGAAAAAGAAGAAAAGAAAAGAAAAGAAGGCCCATGGGTAACAGGGGCGAGGAAAAACTCCCTAGAATTGGAGATACATATAGGAGGAAACCTCGAGCAGATCCACAACTCAAGGGCCTGACCCATCTGCCTAGGGTCAAATACAGGACAGTAAGGTCTGTATACATGACAAATGCATATGATAGTCAGGTGTAGAGAATAGGACATGGTGGGTGGTTGCGCATTTTTAAAAAAAATTTTTATATCATACCTTCGTGTTTCTTTTGTGGACATTTTCAGCTTTCTTTTACATTATTGGTTAAAAATGATAGAAGAAAAATGAAATGGCACAACCCAGAAAAAGATTATTTACAATTTATTTAAATTTGTCTTAATGGCAAAGGCCACACCCAATCTGCGAGCACTTAATTTTTCTGGGCTTTTCAAAGAACATCTCTAAGGCTCTTTGGTAATTGAATTGAATTGTGGGGGCCATTAATGCTGACACGCATGCACGTAGCCAGATGCTCTCCTTGTAGTCCATTTTCAGTCCCAAAACAACAAACCCACGTATAAAAAGTAAATACTCACTTTTCTTCTACATCACTCCCACAGTTACCATACAACTCACTCACAATTAACTCGAAAAAGACCTAGGCTACTTGATTGAAGTGCGACCGTTCGTCTCACCGTCAAGAGAACGCTGAAGTTATGAGAACACGTCTTTCTGATAAGAGAATGTAGGCTCCTATATGTCTAATGCCGTAAACGTAGAAAAGGTCTGTTTGTGATAGCCTATTATAGCTAAGTGGACAGAATTTAGGCTATCGTATTTTTGCCAACATATGCTCATATTTCCTTTAACTATCAGACAGTTTAAACAGGCCTAGACTGTGTTCGCCTAGCTTTCCCATGCAAACATTACATATAGCCCTACGCTAACGTTACAAGTCTAGGCTACAATTAACGTTAAGACCATACACCTTGTAGCACATTGGTTTACTCTATTGCATTACTTACGTTTTAATAATTTGTCGTTGAATGTTGATGGAGGCTCATCTTTGGGAAATCAGCTCTCTGGATAAAATTGTCAGCGGAGCAAGAGTTCTCAGAGTTGACGACACGGGTAAATCAATCAGCAGAAAGAACCGTGATCACAACAGTAGGCTAAATCGCAACAAACCCCCATGTTAAATTCATTTGGTAATCATGAATTGGTTTCTTTTATTTGATGTAGGCTAGGAGAGGAGGATGCATGTTTCACATTAGTGTCAATGTGTCAAAGCAGGCTTTGGATCAGAGGAATTGCTCAAGCTTAACATATGGCATAGGCTACAAGCGAATTCACGGCATACAAACAGCTTCGTGATGAAATATAACTAATATCATTTTTTATTGTCACCAGGCCTATAAGTAGGCTATTTATTGTGTAACCTACAAGTGAAGCGATGACACCATAGGCTACACTGTGGCGGAGCAAGACCCCATCAGTCGGATAGCTAAACAATGTAACCGTGTTCAGAACGTAGGCTAGCCATATGGGCTGCAGACTTGTCTTTGGGCTTGTAATCACCTGACACTTCATGCCGCATATATGTCCTGAATAATGAGAGGCTAAGTGCGGATTTGATGCACTAAACTTACTCAAGACTTTCAGAAAACAATTTCGAGATGACGCGTTGGCGTTGTGCTTTTACAGTGTGTTAAGTGAATCTCGTGATATTATGTTGCAGCGGCGCTGAAAATCCAGCGGCGGCGCTGCGCCGCTGTTAAATACATTGTAGGGGAAACACTGCTGCCTCTCACAGCTAGCAGCCGTGGCCTACTGGTTAGCACTTCGTACTTGTGTAACCGGAGGGTTGCCGGTTTGAACCCCGACCAGTAGGCCATGGCTGAAGTGCCCTTGAGCAAGGCACTTAACCCCTCACTGCTCCCTGGGCGCCGCTGTTGTTGCAGGCAGCTCACTGCGCAGAGATTACTGTAGTGTGTGCTTCACCTCACTGTGTGTTCACTGTGCGCAGTGTGTTTCACTAATTCACGGATTGAGATAAATGCAGAGACCAAATTTCCCTCACGGGATCAAAAGAGTATATATACATATACTTATATACAGTAATACCCTGCCACTCACAGCTAGCAGTCCTACTCATACAATAATACCCTGCCTAGTTCAGTTAGCAAAGCTTATACTGGATTTATTATGACTTTATTTCCCTTTGTGAAAGAGTGTGTGTGTGTGTGTGTGTGTGTGTCAGGGTACATGCCTTTAAACATGTGGGGTCGTCTTACACATGATTTGCTGTGTCCGCATATGGTTTTCCCAAATCTTCTGCATGTGTGTGTTGGGTGTGTGTGAGTGGTGGGCCGTGAGATATAGCAGCGAGATTCTCTAGTCTGTCTGCTCTAACTGGTCCGCTGTGATGGCGGAACTCTAGGCCAGTTTAATCCAGAACTCTAATTGGTCCGCTGTGATGGCGGAACTCTAGGCCAGTTTAATCCAGAACTTTCCATCATTTCTCTTAGCACTCTTCTGCTGTCATCTTGACTGTTGCGCCCTTTTTGTGTTCCGGAGCAGTGATTCTACCCTTTTTGTATTCCGGAGCAGTGATCCTACTCTTTTTGTGTTCCGGAGCAGTGATCCTACCCTTTTTGTGTTCCGGAGGTGTGATCCTACCCTTTTTGTGTTCCGGAGCAGTGATCCTACTCTTTTTGTGTTCCGGAGGTGTGATCCTACCCTTTTTGTGTTCCAGGGCAGTGATTCTACTCGAACAGCAAGTTCCTGTGGCTATTTTACAATAACCAATAAGCAATAACCCTGCTGTGCACAGAGGGGCATTCGCCCTATTAGGAGTATATGTTTATCAAAATGATTTTGGAAACATTATTTTAAGGAAAAAAACTCTTAATATTGTATTATCACTATGCAAGATTTTCACCTTAATATACCCTTTATGAAGCCAATTTGATGGTAAACTTGTAATAGGCGAATCGGTCACCTCAGCATAGATGTAGTTGCTACTGAGAAAACCAGCCATGCAACTTCAAGAACGGCGGCCCGACAAATCTTGCAGGAATCGTGAAACATTACCTTGTCAGTAGATAGCTTTTTGGAGTTTTTGCCTGTTGTTAACCATCATCCATTTTTGTCCCCTGGACTATAAATTGGCCTTTAAAGTCCCCCAAAATGGAAGTTCAGATATTTGAAAAGGTTACTCAAGTTCAGTAACGAATTACATTTACCTCCTTACTGTCCACCACTTGCTCTAACTGCCCCTCTGAGAGTCGTGATCTCTCAGTCATGACCTCTAACTGCCCCTCTGAGAGAGTCTTGATCTCTTACTACCCGTCTGTGAGAGTGGTGATCTCTGTAACTGTCCCTCTCTGTGATTCTGTGAGTGATCTGGTGACCTCTACTCTAACTGCCCCTTAGTGATGGTGTTTACATGCACTTCAGTATCCTGTATCCAGTATGTTCAGGATTTTGAAGTATCCCGGTTTTGTACCTGTGCATTTGAACATCATATCCCGATTGCAGAACCCTGGATAAGCCCTTATCCCAGTTTTGATTGACGCGGTTATGGTAGGTGGAGTACTTGTTGGTAGCCAGGATACTGGTATTCATCACATATACAGGGTTATTAATAACCGGGTTTCTCTGTCAACACTGTGTCTCTGTGTCGTCATGTAAACACCATGTCCCTGTGTCGTCATGTAAACACCATTTCCTGTGTCGTCATGTAAACACCATATCCTGAATATGATAAAAATGGGGATAAGCCTCACACCCGGGATACTGGAGTGCATGTAAACATAGTCGTGGGAGTGGTGATGTTTACTCTGCACTAACTGTGAGAGTGGTGATGTTTACTGTGACTGCTCTGTGGGAGTGGTGATGTTTACTGTGACTGCTCTGTGAGAGTGGTGATGTTTACTGTGACTGCTCTATCTGTGAGAGTGGTGATGTTTACTGTGACTGCTCTAACTGTGAGTGGTGATATTTACTGTGACTGCTCTGTGGGAGTGGTGATGTTTACTGTGACTGCTCTGTGGGAGTGGTGATGTTTACTCTGCTCCAGCTGTGTGAGTGGTGATGTTTACTCTGACTGCTCTAACTTTGAGAGTGGTGATGTTTACTGTGACTGCTCTAACTTTGAGCTGCGGTCTGCGGTCAGATGGTCCATAAATTATGTCCTGTGTCCTCTCCTCTCCTCCACCACTCTTCCCTGACCTCCATGGCAACAGTCATGAGGTCAAAGAAAGAAGTGATGGAGAATGTATTGGGATTTGGAAAAGACCAAAGCGAAACAGCTGATCTGACCACAGCCCTGATCTCGGCTTGAACTGACCCTTTGGGGCACTGCAGACTCTGTCTGTCCATCTGACCTGTCTGTCTGACTGACTATCTGTCTGATTGTCTGTCTGACTTGATTGACTGACGTGTCTGACTGGTCTCCTTTCATGTGAAAAAAACACTCAGACACACAATATTTGTTTCTCTCGGAATTATTTAATAAGCTATTCATTAATATGCTAATAACACTTTTACAAATCAAAATAACGAGACCATCAACGTTCCTCAGTATAATTCACACGTTTGACACTTACGTCAGGAATGGCATCACCTTGATGCTTTTCTGTACACTGTATTTACAAGGCTGATTCCAGCGCAGGGGCACCCCCTACGGGACACACAGAGAGGCACAGGAGGGAAGACTGGCACGGGCAAACCCACAAGTACGTGTGCCTGTGTGTGTGTGTGTGTGGTTTGGCAGGCCCACACTGTCCTTGTACGGTAAATGGAACTGGGCAGTGTAAAATGGACCTGGAGCTGGCCCTTAGGAAGACTGGCATCTCATTCAACCAATCACATTTTAAGTTTAATTAGTCATAATCTCCCTTAGCCAATAATCTCTGCATATTGGCGTAACAGGAAGTGTGTGAGTGAATAGCCTCAGGGGCAGTGTATGTTTGTGTGTGTGTGGGGGGCTTTAAACCTCAGACTGGCAGCACCAGCTGAAGAGCGTTATTGCAGAACTGCCCCTCCAGCTGCTGAGGGTTATGGCAGGACTGCCCCCCCCCCCTTCCCACTGCCACACTGTTGCCCCTCCCCTCTGGCACATGTTGTCCCCTGTGTGCAGATGCCCTCTTGTATGGGCAGCAGGAGGGTAGAACCAGCAGAGCAGCATACGGGTCATTATAACGGAACGCAGCGGGGCAGCCGGGGCAGCTCGGCCGCACTGCACAGTGTGCTAGTCATGGTTAGCATCGACGTTAGAGTTAAACTCTGAGGAGAAGGTGGACGCCGGGCGTTAGAGTTAAACTCTGAGGAGAAGGTGGACGCCAGGGCGTCGGGGACTGGGCAGCAGGTCTGCACCGGGTCACTTGTGCTTCAGATATTGCTCAGAAGGGAAGATGAGTACAAAGGGTTAATGGACGTCCACGCTGCTTCTGAAACAGCCTGGGCCGTCGTCTGAGACATGCTAGGCACAACCTCCACATCCTGCGGACTAGAAGCCAAACTAGATTGGGACTACACGGCAGATTAAACTATAATCCAACAGCTAGCATCCGCGTCTGTCAGGGATGAGCAGAATCGCACTCACTCCTACAGAAGAGACGAAAAGAAAACTTAGTCTTCACAAGGCACAATAAACACACAACCTGGACCGTGACCGGACACGCGCGCCGCACCGCACACACGCCCCACCCAGCGCTACGGGACAGAACAATCAGGACCAGGTGATTGAAACAGGAAGGGTAGAGAGCAGTGGAACTGTCCTTCAGGAAGGGTAGAGGGCAGTGGAACTATTCTTCAGGAAGGGTAGAGTTCAGTTTGTGTGTGTGTGTGTGTGTGTGTGTGTGTGTGTGTGTGTGTGAGGGCAAGGGCTGCTTGACATGGGAGAGGGAGGAGGACGACTGAAGGAGTCTCATGTAGGTGAATATCCCTGGAGGGGTCAAAGGGAGTGTGGGGGGCTCAGCTGGCCAATCACAGCTCAGATTTTTCCTCCAGCTCTATCTGGGCGCTCGTGTCCAAGGGGTCTTCCTGAGGGAACACCACGTAGCACAGCTTCTGTCCAACGTACGTCAGCACCTCTGCAACAAAGCCAATCACAGAACACGTCAGCAGTGGCAGCCAATCACAGCACACATCAACAGCAGACAATCACTACAGACAGATACCAACCTATCGCATCACAGATCTGGGTCTACCTGTTACAACAGTTATTAACCAATCACAACTGATAGATATCACATCACAACAGAGACATTAAGCAGTCACAACTGATAGATATCACAACACAACAGAGATATTAACCAATCACAACTGATAGATATCACAACACAACAGAGATATTAACCAGTCACAACTGATAGATATCACAACTCAACAGAGATCCTGGCAACCTGTTGCAATCCATGATGTTCGTGAGCCAACAGCCTGCAGACAAACTCTAAGTTAAGACATGACAGCAAGCAGACAGTAGAGGGCGCTAGAGATCAGTGCTGAGGACAGACGGCCTCACTCACCCACCACATGAGGTAAGATGTAGGTGTGTGTGTGTGTGTGTGTGTTTGTGTGTGTCTATGTGTGCGTGTGTGTGTGTGTGTATGTGTGTGTGTGCATGTGTGTGTGTGTGTGCACGCTTCACTCACCCACTATGGAGTTCATCCACTGGGGCTTGTTCTCCCAGTAGACACCGAAGAAGTAGATGGGCACCCCGGTCAGCATGATGACCAGCCCCATACCACAGACCACAGGCTCCGAGTACAGGCTGAAGACCAGCAGCACCGCCCAGAACAGCAGGTAACTCAGAGGGACCAGCAGGTTCACCTGGACACACACAGCCATGCACACACACACACACACACACACACACACACACACACACACACACACACACACACACACACACACACACACACACACACACACAAGAAAGAGAGACAGAGAACAGTCAGTACTCCTATTCTTCAAGCTGAAGCGTTATTAATGTTCTGA
>NC_063209.1:18176314-18191314 GCF_017589495.1 Alosa alosa | reverse complement strand
TTTAGAGTGCTCCTCCCACACACACACACACACACACACACACACACACACACACACACACACACACACACAGAGACTTAACTAATAACTAATACAGCACACACACACACACACACAGACTTAACTAATAACTAATACAGCACACACACACACACACACACATAACTAATACAGCAAGAATATGGGCTTAAGCGAATGGAGCACATCTCTCCCTTCTCTCTCTCCCTTCTCTCTCTCTCTGATTTACTGCAGAGCCACAGCTAGCATGCAAACATTTTGATCTCTGTTAGCACAGCTCTAAAAATAATGAAGGGTCAGTCTGTGCCCTAACACACACACACACACACACACACACACACACACACAAAAACTAAAACATTAACATAAAAACAAACACACTTAAAGCATGTGCGCACACACAAACACACACACACAGAGTGGGAAGAGACTGTGTGGTGTGTGTGTGTGTGTGTGTGTGTGTGTGTGTGTGTGTGTGTGTGTGTGTGTGTGTGTGTGTGTGTGTGTGTGGCCGCTCCTTACTCTTATAATCCTCTGACAGGCCTGCTTCAGTGGAACTGCGTAAGTGGAATCACATGTTTCTTGGGGAACACGTTACACTGTAGCGCGGCTAATCAGGAAGGCATGATGTGGCTGGAAAAACTCTCTCTCTCTCTCTCTCTCTCTGTGTGTGTGTGAGTGGTGAGAATGACTTTCCTTCATATGTGTGACGTGGATCTGAACCAAATGGGATTCAAAGTCATGAGCATTCAGCTCAACCGGTCACACACACACACACACACACACACACGCACACACACACACACACACACACAATCAGAGACTCCAGACAGAGCACAGGCAGCAGAGTCTCTCTCTCTCTCTCTCTCTCTCTCTCTCTCTCTCTCTCACACACACACACACACACACACACACACACACACACGCACACACACGATCAGACTCCAGGCATTAGTGGCCTTGAGAAAGAAAGAAAAAGTGTTTGTTTCCCCATTAGCAAGCTGATAGCATGTTGTTTTAGTCCTAAATCCTGTCCGCAATGCTGCCAGGATGGCCAGATTTTTCTAAGTGGAATGTTAACAGTTACATTGACCTACATGTATTCATCTCCCAAACACATCTCGGGTCAATAAAAAGTCGTTTGAAACACACCGGCTGACGCCCAATGCGTTCTCTTGTAGATGCGAGATGTATCGTTTCCATAACAGCAGGCGGCCCTAAAAGATTCAGAGCCAAAAAAGATTGTCTAGTTACCAAGAATAATCATAAAAGGATTCGCCAATTGAACGAAATGGCACTAGTTTCGGACTTCTCTGATTAAGCAATAAGAAAATATAAATATATATTATGTACTATTTTATTGTTATTTTCGCCCGTTAACTGAGCTAGCTAGCTAACGTTAGCACAGTAAACGAAAAATGAAAGGAAACTGCTAGTGATGTTCACTAGCTAGGTCGCAACTAAGGACTTTGGTTAAACTTGTATATTGTTGCAAACTAACGTGAAATAACTTACGTTCAGCAACTTTGTGGTAGTCTACTAGCCTGATGAGCCAGACCCACATCAAGATGTAGGGTCTGGGAGCTCACCATTGGTAGTGCTCAATCTGAGGGGCGGGATAAACGGTTGTCTTTCAAATTCCCTCTGCACGCAATAGGATAGCGCTACAACTCATGAGTCTCATGGTTTTCCCCACCAGCGGTGCTAGTTGATCAAACGTTTGCCAAGTAAAAAAAAAGCTTAACTCGAGTTGCGCTGTTCGCCAGCAGCAGCATCCATCTTCATTGTTTTCAAGTAGCACGGAATTCACACGGAACCGCTGCAACTCTGTCGTCATTATGTTAAGCCCTCCTACCGACTCTATACAAGATGTGATTGGCCTGATCGAAGTTTGATTTTTCCAGCTCGGAAGCCAATGGAGAGTTGCTAGACTACCCTGGCTGCAAATCGGATTTGCTGCCGCTAGGGTGTGTCTAGATTTCTAGGCTAGTAGCCTACTAGTTCTAGCAAAAATATTTTAGGATAGTTCATCAAAATGGGTTCATAACTTACATCGCTGAATGTATGGCTAGCAATCAGATTGATCATTGAGGCCGACTGCCACTGAATGTCAAATCGGCCAAAATGTACGCCGACGGCTCCTCCGACTGACGACAGCACGGGACACACAAAACAGACTCAAGTCCCCGACCTCGCTTGACTGTCCGACGACGTCCAACACCCGATAATCGGCTTGGTGTGTCCCGCCCTTAAGGTATTAACATTTAAACATTTCAGAGCTGCCAACTTTTCAAAAAACCTTGGAGTGAGATTTGGTGAATTGGTAAATTGTAATCCTTACCAAACTAAATATAAATAAACATTTTTGGTTATTGGCTGAACCTGCGTTCCTGTCATGTTGTGTCATTCTAGGGGGGTCCGGGGGCATGCTCTCCCAGAAGAAAATGTATTTGGTAAGGTCTGCTGTTTATATTTGATGCAGGGTTTGCCATGTGTTTAGTGTAGTTTGTGAGATATTTCACCAAGAGTAATGGGTGTGCAGAGCTGAGTTTGTGAGATATTTCACCAAGAGCTGCGTGCAGACTTGCGGACCATTTACCAAAGCAACTTGACACTTCAGCGTGTGAAATCGCGGGTGTGGCGTGAGAGCGTGTCAATCAAATGAGTGAGTCTCATGGCCATTGCGTGAGAGTTGCCAGCTCTGACATTTAAACCAAAGTACCGAGTTAAAGCTACAGCATTAGAATAATGTTTAAGCTACAGTGCAGAGGGGACTATAGCTAAGAATCACCACTGCATTTGTCAAATCCCAATACTAGAGGATAGAAGTGCCTACATTATGATGCCTCATTATGATTTATGATTTCTTAAGCATGATCATCATGATTACATATATTTAAGGTTAATTGCTCACGAGTTCATCATGTTTGTGGCCCCTCAGCTAAAGTAGTGAATAATGACGTGTTTAGAGAACTGCACAAGTTGTGTTCAGTGATGACCACATTTTTATCAGAAAAAGAAATAATCATGATCATGCTTAAGAAATCATTATTCATAATGATGTGCCCACCATACCTAATGCTTTAGTTGATGTGCTGTTCATGTATGAGGTCACAAATGACAGACTATGAACTCATGTCAAAAATTACAGACTATGAACTCATGTAAATTCCTGATGATTCATGAGATATTAACGATTGAAGTTATATATAAATAATGCATTAATACATGTACCCTTACCGTAAAGTGTTTAATTGGAAGTGTTGAATTAAATTCCTTACTTCCTCAAGACAGTCACTGATTGCAGATGATGCCAACACAGACTCCAATCAGAGACTCTTTCTCTTGAGAAATTTTAAAATTTAATGAGGAATTTAATCTTGACAGAACACTTCTAAAAAACCTTTTATGGAGTTTGTTTTAACCTTTGCTATGACCTGCTGGTTTAACAACATCATTGTGACATCTGTTAAACTCGTCCACAGCGTTGGGTATGGTAATGAAGTCAGCGGTCAGAGCCACCCAGAGGGCCATTTTGGCAGACATCACACCCTCCACCCCCCACACACACTCAAGCTTCTGCCATCAAGGAGGAGGTGTGTTTCTCTGAAGCCGGCCAAATTAAACAGATGCCTGCCATCATTTGTCCCGTCAGCTGTAGGGTTTCTGAACAAGCTGTAGGTCAAGGTTCTATGATTGCGTGTGTATGAGTGCTGACTACTTGTGAACCAAATTGCTGCACAGGGACATTAAATATGATCCAATCCAATCCAAAGCCACCGCTGTTACTCCACCCTCATCAGTGCTGTGGTCAACCCAACCCTCTCCTCTCTTCCCCTCTCCTCCCCTCCTCTCCTCCCCTTTCCCCTCCTCTCCTCCTCCTCCCCTCCCCTCTCATCCAATCCTCTCCTATTCTCCTTCCCTCTTCTCCCCTCCTCTCCTCCCCTTTCCCCTCCTCTCCTCTCCTCCTCTCCTTCCCTCCTCTCCTCCTCCTCCCCTCCTTTCTTTTCCTCTTCTCCTCCCCTCCTCCCCTCTCCTCCCCTCTCCTCCACTCCTTCCATTTCCTTCTCTCTACTCCTCCTCTCTTCTCTCTTCTCCTCCCCTCTCCTTCTCTCCTCTGTTCTTGTTATCTGCTCATCTGTACTCCATCAGGCTAACTACATGTATAATCACGCAGCCCATGCAGCAGCCCAAGCCACAGATTAAAGACGTGGTTTCCCCTGAAGCCAAGTCCACACCACACCTCTCACTACTGACTGGAGGTCATCTGGGTCCACACCTCTCACTAATGACTGGAGGTCATCTGGGTCCACACCTCTCACTACTGACTGGAGGTCATCTGGGTCCACACCTCTCACTACTCACTGGAGGTCATCTGAGTGCTTCCCAATCAACCATTAGGACAGTGATGGCCAGTGTTGCCACAGTTACCTTGAAAAAGTAATCTGATTACTGATTACTCCTTTAAAAAGTAACTTAGTTACTTTACTGATTACTTGATTTTACAAGTAACTAAGTTAGATTACAAGTTACTTTATTAGTTACTTTCAGCAGCTGCTGACAACACCCCCACCGCCTCAACATAAAAATGATAACCAGTTTTGCCAATACTCACTATACTGGAAGTGCATTTTAACAGTAATGCCAACAATGTATAGCAGACATCCCAACCTAACCTACTTAGATACTGAAATGCAGATGTTTGTTCAATAATGTCTAGTCAGTACACCAAATAAGGAAGGCCTATTGATATAAATTGTGATAGTAAAATATGTAGATTTTGGTAGTTTGGACTTTTCATGTAGCCTTGGCAACTAGCCATCTAGTATAGGCCTGAGTAATATGCAAATTAAATTACACTTGTTAAACTCACCTCAACAAGTCTTTTGCAATCATTTAACCCTCTGTGAGCAATGCTAAAGTCACTGTTACAAACAGTGCAGTGTGCAATACTATCATTATGTTTTACTCTTATGAGACAATTGGGTACACTTTTGTGTAGTCTGATGTGAAATGGGTCTTAAATGTTCCTTTTTGAGGGGCACTGACTCCATGACGCTTCTGTTCCTAGATAAACTAACTGAACTGATTAATTAAGCTCGAGAGAAAAGAGATATAAGCCCACCTACACTAAAAACTGATTGGTTGATTTAGCAAAACAGACCAGGATGCTCTTGGATGCGCTTGCAGGCACACACGCACCACTCCTCTCTCTCTCCCTCTCCGTTGTGTGCGCATTAAACTTAGATGCACACGCGATTTGAAGTCCGGTCTGGCTTGCGTGCTCTTGTTCGCTCTAGGTTCCGGGAGATTTTATGTAATGACTTCGCCAGACAAAAGGAGCTGGTAGCTAGGCAATTACAATAGAATAGGCACCCCTCATGTCTTTGTAGCCTAATTTGCATTCGGTTTGCAGTAGTAGTTTAATATTTAGTCACATAGGACTTGCCTGATTTTTTCCTCCACCACTAGGTCTACACGAACATTGTTCACAGTGTAGGTCCCGCCCCTTCCTTGATTTTAATTGGCTAGCTAGAGAGAAGTGACATTGACAAACCAATCAGGAACTGAGAAATCAAACTCCTTCCGTTTCATGCAAACTCCCTTCCGTTTCATGCAAACTCTCTCACACACACCACTATACTCTCTCACATATACTACTATACTCTTTTCATACACCACTATACTCTCTCTCACATTCACTATACTCTCTTTGCATTCACTACTATACCTTCTCGCATACACTACTAAACTCTCTCACATAGACTACTAAACTCTCTCGTGATACACTATTATCCTCTCCGCATACACTACTAAACTCTCAAGCATACACTACTATACTCTCTTGCATACACTAGTATACTCTCTCGCATACACTACTATACTCTCTCTCACATACACTACTATACTCTCTCACATACACTACCAAACTCTCTCACATACACTACTATACTCTCTCACATACACTACTATAGTCTCTCACATATACGACTATACTCTCTCACATACACTACTATAGTCTCTCACATACACTACTATATTCTCTCACATGTACTACTAAACTCTCTCACATACACTACTATACTCGCTCACATACACTACTATACTCTTTACTCTCTCACATACACTACTATACTCTCTCACATTCACTACTATACTCCTTCACTATACTCTCTCACATACACGACTATACCCTCTCATACATACATGTAAAAGGACTATAATAGTGAGTGTGCATGAGTATAGTGGTGTATGTGCAAGGTTATGATAGTGTGTGTAAGACCAAGTATGAATTAAGGCCTAGACGACCCCTCATAGTATAGAAGTACTTTTGGTATTCCTGACATAATGCAGGGTAGCCGCGGGGTCTTAAAAGTCTTTAAACGGTCTTAAATGTCATGTTCCTTAATTAAGGTCTAAAAAAGTCTTAAATTCCGTTGCCAAAGTCTTAATTTTTTAAACAAAGGTCTCAATTTTAATTATACTAGCCTGTAAGCAAGGTGAAATGGGGGGAAAAAACTAGCCTGGCGGGCCATCCTATATCATTGAAATGGATAGTCTGGAATCGAGCCATTCACCTCGCTTAATCCAAGGGGCGGGCAGAGAATTGTCTTTCAAACTGCCTAGGCATGCAATAGGCCAACGCTACAACCATATCCGTATCCGGTCAGCAAAACGGCAAATACATCCTTCTTCGAAAGGAATGACTTAAGTGCCTTGTGTTGCTCAACTTTCAAAGAAAAGCACAAGTCCAACTCCTCCAAAGTGACGCTTAGCGCCCATTGTTGCACAACCGCCGTTTGCCATAGCCAGCTTCCTTGTTGTTCACTGTCGCGGGACTGTCGCCATCCTGTTAAGCCCGCCTTAAGACTCTCTAACAAAATAGAGGCTGTGATTGGATGGCGTCCACGGCGTCAGCCAATAGAAATCCCTATGGTTTGATACTAGGCGTACAGGCTGAGCAAATTAATTTGCTGCGCTAGAGGTGCGCGTCTAGATTTCTAGGCTAGGAAAAACAACAACAATGTGAAAATTCAACAGGGGTTGATTAACGTCAGAGATCGTCTAATTTAGTGTTGCACGGTGCACCGATACTACAAAAGTGTCGCAATAGCTATTAGCAGTTGTCACAATACCTAATTTTATTAGTATCAATACTTTTAAGAATGACCGTGTTCTTGTTTGTGTGCACAAGGCATGCTTCTAGTGCCTCCTCCTTAAGCCTGTGGCTGTGCGTCTTTTCTCCTCACACACATATGCGCAGCTGTCGTGCCATAAACAGCGAGACATGGCTGCTAGTTTAGCTTAAGTGATTCTGTGGTAACACATAATAATAGGCTAATATCAAGTTGATTTGCTCACTTGCACCTCTCAACTTTGGACATCTGGAGAGAGCTCCTTGCTAACTAATTCTGCTAGCTCAGGTCATGTATGTCATTCGTAATTAGTGCTAAAATCATTATTGAACATGATCCCTTCTATGAACTTGATAGTTTTTTATTTACATTTATTTTATCTAATGACAGACAACAATGAATTGCATCCACATATCCTTATGCATTATGTGCAACTATTATTCACTAGCCTAAAACCGTGAGACTGAAGGCTACAGTAATTACTCACGTATTTCTTAAAGTGACAAACACTCAATTACACCTAGGCCTACACACCACATTAAAATTTACCTAGGTGTAATAGTTTAAAAATAAATATTAAGTATTCAAATGACTAAATATGTTTAGCAATTAAGCAGATTAATAGTAATTATGCAGATTAAAAATACTATACATTAACTGTACACTTTATATGAATTTGAGGGTATATGAAATAGAAACATATGAAAAAAAAGCCATAATTTTCCGTGTGTGTGGAAAGAGTCAAGCAGAATCTAGGATGCCCACTGGTGTGAATGATAACACTATATTCAATATTACTGATGATGTCAAGGTGGTCTGGGCCCCCAAATCAAATACATTTTTTAAGAATTATCGAAGAAGTATCGAAATTGCAATTCTTGATGTGGTATCGGTATCGAAACAATAATTTTGGTATCGTGGCAACTACACTAATTTCTTAGGATATGCGTAAACAATACTTTGGGTTTTCACACCGGCAGCAATGAATCAACATAATCAGTCGAAAGGAGAGGACAGCACATCATGGGGAAGTGTTGTTTTAATTGTCATTATGGATTTGATCTGGTGTTTTACAACCGCATAATGGGTGTGATGTAGGTCTTAATTTTCATGTAAGTGGTCTTAAAAAGGTCTTAAAAAAGTCTTATTTGGGGTGGTCAAACCTGGGGAAACCCTGTAATGGAAAGAAGATACCGAAGGCTTTTTTGCCATATTGAGTCAGCTTTACTTTCTTGTCCATAACTTGTCTAGGTTATGACACATTTTATTGTTCTTTGTCCTTTGGACAGTGCCTGGTGAGCTCGAACAACAAGGCTTTGAATCAGTTTACACAGATTTGCCCTTCAATGAGACTGTGTGACATGTTCCAGCAATACTCATCACTTAAACCTCACTGATCACAGGAGAAATGTTCCTGTTGAAACCCACTATCAGAACTAAACAAGGCAACGCTGCATTTAGTTGTTAAGCGTTCTGACTATGGAGCCAGCTCCCAGATGACAAAAAAAATTGCCCAAATTACTTTTTTGACATCAGGACTCTGAACTAAACTATTTTCAGATGCCCATTTTTTTTTTTTTTTTACACTGAATAGGCTTAGTCCAACCAAAACAAGGTTTTGCCTAGTGGTAAGCTGGATAGGGGTTAATCCTAGCCTGACAATACAGTTTACTCACTAGATGAGGTGAGGGAATTCAACAAACTTGTTTAAGCTTGTCAAATATATCAATACCATCTGTTTTTCAATTGGGCAACATATAGCAAATGTGAGTGGTAGCTATCACATCCCCCATTCTGTGTTTAAGTGATTAATAAGGTGTGTCTGATCTTTGTGCTGTATCAAAATTCTCACAGTTATGAAAGCAGACGGTCAAACAAATGTCTTACTTTGTATTTTTGAGTGGCTCACAAACTAACAATGTTCTATTTTCTGCTCTTCTCTCCCTCCTCCCTTTGGTTGGTTCCACCACCAGGATAAAAGACGCAGATTGACCAGCCCACGCTTTCATCCACCATTGTACACAGTATGGCACGCTTTGGCACAAGTTCAGTTTGTTTATGTTATTGTTTATTAGTTCATTTCTCCATGTTGTATGATTTATAGATAGACTTAAATTGTCATTGTGCAGTTGGTCCGTACAATGCAATTTGCTTGTGCAGCTTTTAAAAATAATACTCACATACACACTCACACACACAAAAAAATAAAAAATAAGAATACACATTATAAAAAGAACATATCAAGGCATTAACATGCTTCCATTGCTTGAAGTCAATTTTAAAGTGCAACTGTGCAAGCTCCCATTGCTTAAAATCCATTTTTAAAGTACAACTGTTTTGCTTTGTTTTATAAAATAAAAGTTTGAAATGCTATGGAGTGCCCTATTTTTTGACCCTCAAACTGATATCTCAATTGTAACTCCTACTTCTCAACAGTTTCTCATTGCAATGTCTCCTCATTTGCTCTATTATTTCTCCTAAGGAGAAACAAGTTGTAAATGAGACTACACTCAAACATATAAGAGATCTCCCGTATTTCTTCTGCTTCTCAAACTAATATCTCTTATGTGACTCCATCTGCTCTATTATTTCTCCTAAGGAGAAACAAGTTGTAAGTGAGACTACACTCAAACATATAAGAGATCTCCTGTATTTCTCCTGCTTCTCAAACTAATATCTCTTATGTGACTCCTACTTGTCTTATTGCTATGTGTCTCATCTTTTGCTTGTTTTATTTCTCCTAAGGCAAAATTAGGAGAAATAATTGTGACAAAAGTAATATTTAAATGATCCTTAAAAGAGAATCACCATTTTGCCTCCTTAGCAACAGAAGGGATACAAATGAGAAGCAAAAGTTTCCTCTGGGAAACTGTTCCGGTAAAAATAGCCTAATCTTGCCATGTTTAAAATGCTGCACTTTTCCCCTTCATAGCCTATCTCTGGCAATTCATTTTTGGATGACTGTAGATAGTTGTATTTTAGCCTACATCTTCGTTGACAGTAGGCTACACCATTAGGCCATCCTGAGAATAAAAGACTTCACAGCTGCTAACGATTATCCTCCACAACCACGAGGGATAGGTAGGCTAAACGGTCGATAAATTAAGCCTTTTTGCTTCTTATTGTAAAACCAACTGTTAGGGCCTACACAAGTGGTCGGCATCCCGGTCAATATTTGATATTAAAATTTCAATTTTGAAGCTATTTGTAACTATGTGTAGCCTATGCAACCCGACTGTTGTAGGCTTGCTTACCACTCTCTGCAGTGCCTTGCCTACCATTCTTGCCTACCACTCTAGTTGTAAACAAATGGTCACATGACATTATGACGTAGGTGCAAAACCTTAATAGATCCTTTCAAGAGAGTTCCATTATCAGCATCATAGTTGGCCCCACAAGGCTTCCGTTTTAACATTCCATATGTTATCTTAAAGGTGCGATTTGTAGGATTGTTACCGAACGTTCTGTTGGCCAAAATCAAAACACTGGTGAACGTTCTCAAGACTACCAGACGCGAGCCTCTTCTGGGTTGCCAGATGTAATGAAGACTTAGCTAACGTTAGTTGACCTGCAGCTGCTTTAACGTTTCTCCAACCATGACCCAGCTACACATTACGGAAACAGTGAAAACAAAAAATACCTCTCTAACCAACGTAACATATGTATCGATAGCTGAAGTTAGCGATGCAGATGAAGTTTAGCATAGGCTACCTGTTGTGGAGAACTATGGCCAGCTCTGCGTCAGACTTGATATTCTTCGTTTGACGAAGACGTCACCATCTCAGGAAGCTCCTCCGATGTCCACTTAATTTGTTTCTTGTTTTCATTTTGGAAATTTCCCTGCCTCTTGTAGGCGTTCATGACTACAACTGACAGCTGTTGACAGTTGGCCTTTGCTAATTTGGCAACCCAAATAGGAGGACGCGCTAGCCCATTATTAATACGCTATTCTAGAATTAATCGTTCAAAACATAAACGAAAATTCCAAGAGATTCCGCCCCGTAACTGATTTTTTTTCATGGGTTTTACGGGGTTTCACGGGTTAGAGTAATGTCAAATAAGCCATTACTTCAATTCATCGTGTTTCCTCACTCTCTGACAACATATGGTGATCATTTTTGGAATGGTTATTGTTTATTTTCCATTATTTCCTACATACTGGACCTTTAATACAGAGGAAGTAGATTGGGAACGAAATAGAATGTTCAAGCATTGTTTTTGTTTTTATTGTTGAAAGGGTCTATAGATAAAACGTGCATCTCTCCTCCCTCCATTGTTGCTTACGTTTGTGTCACTGCGTGGTTTTACACGTGAGTTGTCCTCATGCTGAAAAGGTTGGCATACATGAAGTTAATCCCCGAGACAAGAAGAAAGCAAAGAATATATCTTTTTACCAAGGAAAATTACAAAAATAGTAACGCACAGTGATTTAGATAAGTAACTTTAATCTGATTACTGGTTTGTAAATAGTAGCGTGTTAGATTACTCATTACCGAAAAAAGTGGTCAAAATAGACTAACGCTTTACTAAGTAACGCGTTACTGGCATCACTGGTGATGGCCCAATCAGGGTCCGGTGGAGGGGGAGAAATCATGTGTGATAGCTGGTGAAAGAGAGGAGTTTTGGTTTGGGACCCAGTTCTACGGGGGGATGATTACAAGACCCTGAGAGGAGGCCTGGTTTACTTTCTGAGTCCTAGTGAAGCATCATCACCGTGAAGCAGCTCAGTGTGAACGTGAAGGATTCTCACAAACTCCAGCGATTTCCTTTTTTTCGCGAAGCAGTCAATGCGACAACTTCCCTCGTGATTGAATGAATGAACACCGTTGCTGAGCCTATATCGCGAAACGAAAGACATCTTTTAACTCTGCGTGGTATTCTGAACACCACTTTGCTACCAAAAGCAGGACAGATGCATACCATGCATTTTGTAAACTGTGAAACAAATATTGATGTCAGCTCCAGGGGTAAGAGTGCCATAGAGAGGCACGCTCTCACAGGCAGTGTTTGGAATAATGCTGTTTAAAAGAACGGCATTAGGTAACGATGTTATTTTTTCAGTAACGGGGTAATCTAACTACCACGCCGTTAACGTTACTGGACGTTAAATGCGGTGCGTTACTATGCATTGATTGAATAAACTGTGTTTTTACACACTTGCCAGCACACGCGCCACACACACACGCGCTAAACAGCTAAAATAGAAATTCGAGGAAACAGCAGAGGTCAGGAGCAATCCGATGGAAAGTTGCCATTTACAAGGTGGAGATATAAGCACTACTTTAAATTCATTGTGGTCAAAGGCAAGAACGTGCATGTAATGTGGACATCCGTTGTAAGCATCTCACACACACATTTAAAGCTAGTGGCCAAAAACACCGATACCTCCACCACAGATGATGGCTCGCCATCCACTAGCAAGGACTCGGAGCAAAGTCCTCCAAGCAGCAAAAGCTAGATCTTTCTGCCTCACAACAAAGACCTATGACACAGGCTGAAGTCAACCGTAGGTCTGTCGATGTGCAATATCTTGAATTTCCCCTTGGGGATCAATGAAGTATCTATCTATCTATCTATCTATCTATCTATCTAATAAATATTGAAAGTTATGTAGCCTAGAAACACCTGTCTGTTCTACTCATTTCAACTGGCTGCTCAAAACTGCTCAAAAAATCCAAATTCTTTGACATAATATAGCAACTTTTTATTTTTATTTTCTAATGTTATTCCCCATATGGTACGCCGATTCCGTATGTGTCCTCACTTTTGGACCTTTGTCCTAACTTTTGGGCACAAGTGTCCTCATTTTCAGTGTCATGGCGGTGGTCACCCTAGAAGTGACATATCCCCGCTATCGCTGAAACAACTTTCAATTTGTCAGCAATACAGTCAGTTTCTATTTGTCTTTGTACATAGCCTAAATATAGTTATTTAGTTTGATGCTTTTGTTTCAGTTGTGTATTTAAGCTAGTTTGCAGCCAGCTAGCTGTGTAAAGTTGCAGCCACATGATGCTAGTATTGTTTACCTGCATTTTTAAAGCCAGTTGATGGTCTTCCTTACGAGGAGAGATTCAGAATAAAACAGCAAGGCAGATAAACGTCCAAAACTGATTTATCAATAGTCACAGAGAAGTGTGTGTGTGTAAGGTGGCCAGGTTAGTGGGGGCATGTCAAAGTGTACATAAGTGTGTGTGTGTGTAAGGTGGCCAGGTTTGTGGGGGCATGTCAAAGTGTACATAAGTGTGTGTGTGTGTGTGTGTGTGTGTGTGTGCGTGTGTGTGATCTGGTGCCCATTGGCCGGAGGTCTGTCTCTAGGCCAGCCGAGCCACTCCAGTTGGCATGAGTGCTAGTTTGAGAGGGTGTGTGTGTGTATGCTGGTTTGAGAGGGTGAGTGTGTGTGTGTTTTTTTTTTTTTTTTTTGGGGGCCTGAGCCTCATCCATCACAGCCACAGTGGCGGCCCAACCTACAAAGAGCAGGCTGTCAGCTAACTTCCTGCACTCCACACAAAACCGGGGAACCCCCTCACACACACATAACCACAAATAGGGTACACCTTTAAACCCCCGGCACATTTTTGGCAGTCGGCACCAGTTGGACCGAGTTCTTCATCCTGATCACTAGACACAAACAAACTCACACACACACACACACAGATCTCACAGACACTCACATAAAAACAAATCACTAAATACAATGCCATACAAAAGACATGAAGTAACACACACGGTCCTCACACACAGCAACACCCCATCATAACACTCGAACACACCACCTGGGGTGGCTTCACAAAAGCTAGCTCTGTAGTCAGACCACTACAGTCACTCGGGTAGGAGGGTCAGCTAAACTGGATGTGATAATGTATATGTGTGTGGATGTGTGCGAATACAGTATGTGTGTGTATGTGTGTGTGTGTGTGTGTGTGTGTGTGTGTGTGTGTGTGTGTGGATACAGTGTGTGTATGTGTGAATACAGTGTGTGTGTGTGTGTGTGGATGCAGTATATGTGTGTGTGTGTGTGTGTGGTGACTTGACAGGCTGGTAAGGAAAGCTGGCTCAGTGGGAGCTCTGAACTGGAGTGCATCACTTCAATATCTGACAAAAGGACCCTGAACCAACTGATCAACATTTTGGACAATGAGTGTCATCCACTCCACAGCACTATTACAAAGCAGAAGAGCCTGATCAGCTGGAGACTTCGCTCACTGTCTTGCACAACAGACAGACTGAGGAAGTCATTTGTCCCCAGGGCCATTGAACAGTTCAATGCTTCACTTAAGGGAAGAGGAGAGATAGACTTCTCCGCATAGTCAGTCTGCCTCTCCACCCTCTCCATGTTTGTGTACTGTCTGTCCTTTTTTACCACTGTCTTACTGCCTCACTGTTTGCCTGCTATATTAGCACATATATGCATAACCCCTCCCTCCATCCCACAGCCGGATTGTGGCCACACTTATACCTTTACTTAATAGTTATATATATATATATATATAGTTTTTCTATAGTTTTTTTTTATATTACCTTGCCTACTCTCTTATATGTCCATATTTATTTTATGCTGGTCTCTAGATTTTATTCTTGCACTGTTGCACTGTTGGACTTACTCATTTGCACCATCACCATGACACTCACTCTCACAGAGCACCTTACCTCACTATGCACAGAGAATAACAGGCTCAGTCCCTGCCTCAGTCATTGCAAGCGTCTCAGGCTTAATCACCCACTGTGTGGTTACTGTTTTAGACTTTAGAGATTTTGTATTTTAGTATATTCTTTATCTTCTACTGTCCTTATTGCTTACTTACTGTTTTTTTTATATTATACACTTTTAATTACCTTTTCTGCTGTT
>NC_063209.1:18136314-18166314 GCF_017589495.1 Alosa alosa | reverse complement strand
GTTGGCTGTAAAATACTATACTCTCTGTAGATACTGTAACTTTTACTCTTCTATGGAGAAAATACATACAGTATATAAAGCCCATGAAAGACAGAAGAGCTTTAGGTTTTGAGCAACATGATGTATCCAAAATGTCATATTATTACAAAAGTGTTTATAATGTGAGGCAAATGTTTGCTTTAATAGCTTTTGTCACACACACCAACACATGCAACAGGCTTAAACACACCAACACGTGAAAGGCCTCCTACACACAACACACAACACACACACACACACACACACACACACACACACACACATACATACACACGCGTGTTATGTAACGGTATGCGCTGCTCAACAAGAGTTTGTGAATGTAACCTGACAGAAGATGTGTTTGGTTTTCAACACATTCAACAGGCCTTACACACCAACACACTTGAAAGGCCTCACACACACTCACACACACACACAACAACACGCTCGGCTACCGGACGGGAAGCACACACACACACCCTCACCTTCACACAACAACACACTTGACTGCCGGACAGGAAGCACGCACACGCACAGACACACACACACACACACACACACACACACACACACACACACACTGTCTGCTGCTTCACATGGAGAAAGAAAAAAAAGACATGCATGCCCTGTCATTACACATTGAATGAATGTGGCATTCAACTGCCACCACTGTGGCTCTACCGTGGCACAGCTGCAGCCCCCACTATGAGATCTAAAGGAAACTCTGACACACCACTCCCAAGACTTCCCTCTCTGTCTGACAGTCCTGAGAGCTCGCCAGGGGACAGACAAAGTGACAGACAGCCTGTAGTTTTTATTATGACCGCCGCGCAACGAAGCGGCGGTCATATAGGTTTAGTCAGATTTTTTTTTTTTTTTTTCTTTTTTTCTTTTTCGCATGCCCAAATTTCCGTCAATGATTCCCGGGACACTGAAAGACCGGGGTACACGAAACTTGGTGGGCATGTAACCCCACATGGATAGCATGCAACCATTTTCGTTTTGATCTGTAGCCCACCCGCTGGACTGGACCCCCCGAAAGGAGGGTAGGGCAGACACAGTTTTCTGTGAATATCTCGAAAACCATAGGGTTTAGGAGGACCATTTTTTTTTTTGTAAGTTGATCTCAAGGGGCCATGTCAACCCATTCCATAACCACTCATTTCATGTATAGCGCCACCTAGCTAAAAATTAAAAAGCAAAAAATGAGGTGTTTTCATCACAATATCTCTGGCTGACAAGGTCAAAACTGCACGAAATTAAAAGTGTAGGATCATTATGACACCCTCCGAATGCATGCCAAGTTTTGTGTACTTTCGTTCATGGGGGGCCTTACAATAAAATAATTTATGTGTACATTTAGTGACGTACACCAACAAGGATTCCCAGGACACTGAAAGACCGGGGTACACAAAACTTGGTGGGCATGTACCCCCACATGGATAGCATGGAACCGTCATTCTTTGTTTTGATCTGTAGCCCCCCCCCCCGCTGGACTGGACCCCCCGAAAGGAGGGTAGGGCAGACACAGTTCTCTGTGAATATCTTGAGAACTGTAGGGCCTAGGATGACCAATTTTTCCGTATGTTTGCCTCCAGGGGTCATGTTAACCCATTCCATGTGCACATGTGCATAAACAGATACACACGCACACACATACATTTACAGTAATCATACGTATGACACATACTCACACAGTAGACATATGTACGCATGCATGCACATGCACAAACACACATACGCAGGCAAACACACAAGCACGCACATACACACACACACACACCCACACACATAAACATAAATTTGTACGCACACATGCACACAATTCAAGAATTTTTCCCGTCATCTACTCCCTGAATTTTTGGTCATTGATACCCGGGACACCGAACCACCGGGGTACATGAAATTTGGTGGGTATGTAGCCCCACTAGACTTTTACGGAAAAATTTCATTTCGTCCCCGGGGTCGTAATTCCCATTTCTTCTTGAAGCCGAAATAAATCTGAGGATGTTTATCGGACATGCTTGGTTTTTACTGCAGGTAATGTTAATCTTGTAATATCAATAAGGACCTAGGTAATGTTACCGTTAGCGTTGGTTGAGTGATGGAGGCATTTGATTGATTGCATTTGTAGAAAACTATAAATGCGGTTATACCAAGCAAATGTATAGCAACACTGTTTGTATCTTTCGCCTGTCATTTATTGCACGTGCTACAAAATCATTCTGTGCAATGGAAGATTTACCAACGTTATAACCGGGTCTGATACAGTTTTGCCTATACATGCATGAGACTGAGACGCCTGTTTATTTTGTTTTAAGTGCGTGCAGGGTGTGAGAGGGGAATCGATGTGCTTTGATTACAGCTTGGTAGTTGTAGTCTGTGAAATTAAAAAGCACGTGTGTGTGAAGTATCCAAACAATGACACCTTCATTTCATTATGGCTGCTTTTGCAAAACACCTTAAGCTACTGTGTAGTGGGTCCCATTTAGAAGTGGCTACTTCATTCGCGCTTTCCTTGACTCATGGAGCTGCGTGAATGTTATTACAACTTTTCGCCACGATATGACAGTTTAAGTCCGCTTGATACTGTAAGGTGTAAGCCATTGGTTTCCAAAGGAGATTTTATTTGTGTCGCCAGCATAGCCTATTGACAATTTATGTTGTAAATAGGCCTACCTTATAATCCTACCTGTAGCTTAGGGAAGCTAACAGCTTTCTATTAGGATCTAGTTTGTTAGTTACCGTTTTGTCATAACTCCCTGATGCATTTTGCATTTAGAATAGCCAGAGCGTGTATATCTCAATCGGAAAAATTAAACAATATCGGGTGCCTATGGACTAGGCTGGGTGAACCCAGCCTGATCTGCCCGCTATTTATTTTTGATTTCTTAAAAGATTGAGCTTGGTCTGATGAAAGCCAGACTAGCCATGGACCTCAGTTAAACAATGCAAGGGAACATGAATCAGCCTATATTTGCTTACGAACAATAACAGACAAAAGCTCTTCAACTTTGGCCCGTTAAAATGTGTATGAACAGTCTAGCGGACGCATTTCATCAAGGCCCATTTGGACATGTCAGTTATTTGCACCACTGGTTAGATGTAAAACAGCATTTCGTTTCAGACTAGGCTACTGTTACTTAATTTGTGCATTAACAATAACGTTTCAGACTACTGTTACTTAATTTGTGCATTGACAATAAAGTATTACATGAACTAAAGATGACTAAAATCTTATGTAGAAGAAGAAACATTCACAAAAAATCCATCCATCCAAAAATGACCTTTGTTTTTGATAGCTGTTGAAAACGGCATGGAACTGACAGAGATGTTTTTGTTTATAAATACATAACAAATAAATAAATAAATAAATAAATAAATAAATAAATAAATAAATAAATAAATAACATTATGCTGATACCTTTTGCTTTTCCCAAATACAATGTAGCCTACAGGTGTAAGTGACCTTTCATCAATCCAGTTGCAATGGATGAACTGTGATGAACTGCCCTACTTGTGATTGTTTAGAGATTTTAAAGGTTTTATAACAATGCTACATCTTCTTTGGCTATTCTACAATCTATTCACCTTTTCAGCACCAGTAGGCTACTTTCTGTGCAGCCGCACACACACACTCAGGCATGCCAAACAAGCATACACAAAAGTTTCAAGAGTGGGGGATGGAGTAAAATATGGAGACAAATTGAAGTGTGATTTATTTTCGCGGAACGGATGTACAGGACTGAGCGGCGGTCATATTTTGTACCGCTATGCGGTACATCTAGTTCATGCAATAACTGGGTGGGAGTGGCTGTTTGAGAGCAACAACGAAGGGTCATGTCTTATAATAACTGTGAGTCATAGTGGTATCCCCTCTCACACACACACACACACACACAGAGAGACAAAAAGCATGAAGAGCAACTGTTTGCGGAAAACTCAGAAAAGCACCACCGATTTTACATCCATACCGCTTCTGGGAGTAGGAGCGCTCATCATGATTTCTGCCCTATACTGTACCGCTACACTTCCTATAACTGCTAAGGAAGTAGGAAGAAGTGACGTACGTTGTTAAGCGCAAAGAAAGCTGTCTCTCGGTATGAAATCCAACACGCGCCGAGCGCGCGCTCCTCTCCTCCTTACATGATGCAATCCAGCGAGGATGATCTGCATTATGATGTGGCACTTGAGCACGAGAGTCCCCCTCTCTAAAGACGAAAAGAGCGCACTCTGCTACTGCTGAAGTGGACAACCATGGGCAAGCACACACACACACAATGTGGCTGTGTGAAGTCGGAGCTCCGACAGTGCTACGGACACTGCAAAGGCTCTGACCACAGACGCACGGGCAAAATGAATTCATTTTGAAAATGAATCGCGTTACATGACTAAGCTTCATGTCAACTGCTTTTCCATTTGTTGAAGTAAATGTCGAGGAGAAATTTCACCACCAGTGAACCAATCAAATGTCCCGATAGGAGGCTGCTAGCAATAAACCCGACCAAAACCTGCAGTGAACAGCAACGACCTGCTGCGCTTCAACTCAGTCCGAAGTTGCGCTATCAGTGACCTCGGGGCTATCTCACTCACCTATGATAATGGCGCAAGCGCTTGGAAGACCAATTTCCTTCTTAAGTGTAACCCTCTCTTCAGGGTTCTCGTTCCCATCACTCGGGTCCAGCATCCGGTCCCGCACGCCCGGCTCCTGAGTCGCGCAGTTCCGCCGGTGGGTCTCGGTCCCGTCCATCTTAAACCGGAGAGTGAGAAAGTGACTCTGCGCGCTGGCATAGCCTCATATACCGCTCCGATGGCAAGTGGTGCGCTCGCGCATGCGCACTGCTCCAGACACCTCTGACTACTGAGCAGTGGCCGCCATCACCGCCTCTCCCCCCGCCCACCCTAACTGTACCTCTGTACTCTACTTTGCTCGTGTGTGTGTGTGTGTGTGTTCGTGCGTGCGTGTGCGTGTAGAATCCCACTCTTGCCTGTAATCATAGGCTACTGCAATTTAATACCATTGTTAGCTGTGTTTATATTGCCATCATGCCATATCAGTGTAAAATGTAGCTCAAATGAAACTACAAATGAAAATACTAATAAAAAGACGTAAGCATTCCCAAAAGTATTAGCAGGGAGTCCCAAAAGTATATTTTATTCAAAATGTGTGAACTCTGAACTCTGTCTTTGCCTTCACAGCTCAAGTTGTGAACAAGCAATATCCTACAAATAATTTAAAGTTCTCAAACTATGAGAGGTTTATGAAGTGCTGACAAAAACATCTGATATGACCACTTTCACTCACCTTATGAGAACTTTGTGAATTGTGAATTTGAATGAACATTTGAATGAGTGGATAAAAAATAGAAATAATTATCCCAGAAAGACCCAGAAATAAGACTTGAATAGAAGTTAATTAGTTATTAACAATTAATTGATAGACGTTTAGAATACTTTGAGCACTGATGCAGTCAGCATAGGCCTCTTACATTGTTTGCAGGTAGCCCTACATTTCATTCCGTTTTCGATGGCAAACGCGAAACAGCGCCAAAACAACCACCAGTGGACAAAAAGACTATTACATGTGTACAGTTAAGACTCGCCATGGAGAATTAATGGGGGAAATTACGGAGGTTATAGTTTGACGATGTCGGGCCAGATGCTATATACCACGGACATGTTTTGGGGGCCCACCCAAAATGAGGTGGTGGGCCGTAGTTTGTGGACCACTGATGTACAATGTGACATCACTAACTCTTACGCATAGACAGTGTGACAATGTGACATCACTAACTTTCATGCATGGACAACGTGGCATCACTATCTCTTCCACATGCACAATGTGACATCACTTACTCTTACACATAGACAGTGTGACAATGAGACATCACTAACTCTTATGCATGAACAACGTGACATCATTTATACATGTCACATCAACACAACAATCATTTTTGCCAACCTATTCCTTGAGACAAGGCCCTTAAACAGTCTGTTTGTAACGCTGAGATGGGGGTTGTCTACGCATCAGTTATGCAACCTGCGCAGGATGTTGGAGCATGTGCAGAAACCACAGCACACTCGTAGGCCACGGCACACTCGGAGACGTGACGGAGGCGTGAGGAGAAGAGTAAAGAGATGAGCCTCATCAAACCAAACCGCATGAACAACACACCCTCTCTGGTATAATACTGTACATGAACAACACACCCTCTCTGGTATAATACTGTACATGAGCAACACACCCTCTCTGGTATAATACTGTACATGAGCAACACACCCTCTCTGGTATAATACTGTACATGAACAATACACCCTCTTTGGTATAATACTGTACATGAGCAACACACCCTCTCTGGTATAATACTGTACATGAACAACACACCCTCTTTGGTATAATACTGTACATGAACAACACACCCTCTCTGGTATAATACTGTAGGGCAATTCCACGGAAAATTGACTTTTTGTCACATCCATTACGCCAGTGAAATGCCTTGGCATTTGTATGATGTGAATGTGAATGATAACATTCATTTTTGTGCATTTTTTCTCATGTACATTCTTCAGCCAAAAATAGCAAATGCTCAAATTTCATGTAATCATTCACATCATACCATACCATCACATTTTATTGGCGTTATGGATGTTACAAAAAACATAATTTTCCATGGAATTGCCCTGTACATGAACAACACAACACACCCTCTCCGGTATAATACTGTCCATGCAACAGGCGCCCCACAAATTGTTATTATTAATTATCACCCAGAGAGAAGAAATACTCTTTTCTGATTGGCTGGTGGGGTGGCTATTAATTCTGAATAACGAGACACCTATGAAGTAAAAAAAAGGTTAAATTAATCCATAACATATCAATGCTTATGAATGATAACTATAACAACCATAGTAGGATGACAGTTGAGCCTGGAAGCAGGCTTCGCAACAATGGAATCAACTGTAAAGAAGCTAACTCCATGCTATCGCTGTTATAGGGCCAAAGAAAAAAGAAAATTGTACAACAAACTGAACAAGTCGGCTTCTTTTGAAAAGGAACCGCTTGTTTCCTTTGCGTGCTATGAAGGCATGACTATTGCCTGTAGTGCTATGAAGGCATGACTATTGCCTGTAGTGCTATGAAGGCATGACTATTGCCTGTAGTGGCAACCGGGTGATAAGCGGGATAACGGCCTTCGAGGTGTCCTGTTATGCGGAATTAATGGACTCTGCGCGTCGGGGAATTCCGTATAACAGGACACCTCGGCAGCCATTATCCCTTACACTGCACTGGATGTCTAAAGCCAAGCTCAAATATTAAACTGCTAAACCCATCAATCTCTCTTTCCTTATGTAGACCATCTACAGCAGTGGTCCCCAAACTTTTTCTTCTGAGGGCCAGCTCGCTATGCCTGGCTCTAAGAGAGGGCCAGAGACTCGGAGTATATCAGTAACCATAAATATCTTAGAACTGTGAACAACAGCAGTCTACCTTAGTTGGGTATTCCATTACATTTAATCATAGGCTACTGCCATTTAATACCATTGTTAGCTGTGTTTATATTGTCATCATGCCACATCAGTGTAAAATGTAGCTCAAATGAAACTACAAATGAAAATACTAATAAAAAGACGTAAGCATTCCCAAAAGTATTAGCAGGGAGTCCCAAAAGTATATTTTATTCAAAATGTGTGAACTCTGAACTCTGTGTCTTTGCCTTCACAGCTCAAGTTGTGAACAAGCAATATCCTACAAATAATTTAAAGTTCTCAAACTATGAGAGGTTTATGAAGTGCTGACAAAAACATCTGAAATGACCACTTTCACTCACCTTATGAGAACTTTGTGAATTGTGAATTTGAATGAACATTTGAACGAGTGGATAAAAAATAGAAATAATTATCCCAGAAAGACCCAGAAATAAGACTTGAATAGAAGTTAATTAGTTATTAACAATTCATTGATAAACTTTAAGAATACTTTGAGCACTGATGCAGTCAGCATAGGCCTCTTACATTGTTTGCAGGTAGCCCATTTCATTCTGTTTTCGATGGCAAACGTGAAACTGCGCCAAAACAACCACCAGTGGACAAAAAGAGTATTACATGTGTACAGTTAAGACTCGCCATAGAGAATGAATGGGGGAAATTACGGAGGTTATAGTTTGACGATGTCGGGCCAGATGCTATATACCATGGACATGTTTTGGGGGGCCACCCAAAATGAGGTGGCGGGCCGTATCCGTAGTTTGGGGACCACTGATCTACAGTAACATACTTGTACCCACACCCAGAATGCTTGAGCAAACACAAAATACAAAGTTTCTATGTCAAAGACACACTCTCAGCATTTAATTATGCTCTGATGTGTCTGTCTGCTACCACACACACACACAAACACACACACACACACACACACACAGCTTCACCCACCTGCCTAATGACACAATACTGAACTACAACCAGCTACACCCACCTGCCTAATGACACACTACCTAACTACAACACCCACCTGCCTAATGACACACTAATAACCTACAACACCCACCTGCATAATGAAACACTACTGAACTACAACACCCACCTGCCTAATGACACACTAATAAACTACAACACCCACCTGCCTAATGTAACACTACTGAACTACAACACCCACCTGCCTAATGACACACTAATAAACTACAACACCCACCTGCCTAATGAAACACTACTGAACTACAACACCCACCTGCCTAATGACACACTAATAAACTACAACACCCACCTGCCTAATGAAACACTACTGAACTACAACACCCACTTGCCTAATGACACACTACTGAACTACAACATCCACTTGCATAATGACACACTAATAAACTACATCACCCACCTGCCTAATGACACACTAATAAACTACAACACCCACCTGCCTAATGAAACACTACTGAACTACAACACCCACCTGCCTAATGACACACTAATAAACCACAACACCCACCTGCCTAATGAAACACTACTGAACTACAACACCCACCTGCCTAATGACACACTAATAAACCACAACACCCACCTGCCTAATGAAACACTACTGAACTACAACACCCACTTGCCTAATGACGCACTAATAAACTACAACACCCACCTGCCTATTGACACAATATTGCTGCTGTTCATCTGCCATGCTGTACAGTTAAAGCAACACCAAAGAACTTTCCCTCTGTCACACGCACGCTATTTGTTTATCCAGCAACGGCTTTGCAAATAACAATGTCCACAGACAAGGTAGAATATGTTGCATGATTTATGAAAGTCACGATGTATTGCGACATCAAGCGCAAGTCAAATTTGTAGTTTCTTATGTCTCATTCCATCGAACTACAGATCCGGCTACCCGATCTGGCAAACTTACATAATGCGGTTATAGCCGATAGAGGGCTCTTGTTTAATGCATAAGTGCTGTTCACCCTGTTACAAATTGATGAACCACTGAAACGATTTTGGAAATATTATTTTAAGGTACAAAAAACTCTTTGGTGTTGCTTTAAAGAGACCCTAAGCAGTTTTGGCAATTTATTTGCTGTTTTCTCGCTTTTTTCTCACAATTTTCTCTGCAGAGTTCCCCCTACAGCTTCAGAGTATATAATCTACAACCCTTTCTTGGTCAGTCTGCCATTTCCTCTTTCCCTGTTCCTTTGACAACGGTGTACCTGCTTTCTGCTTCTTTTCGCTGGCTCTGCCATGACAAAAAAAATCTGATCTGATCTAGCCGATACCTGGCGTGTAGGTGTGTAGTGGCTTAAAGCAATTTGTTACATCATGAGACCATAAGACTTTCTGACTGTGAGTGTGTGTGTACATATATGTGTGAGTGTGTGTGTGTACATATATACATATGTGTGAGTGCGTGTGTGTACATATATACATATATGTGTGAGTGTGAGTGTACATATGTGTGAGTGTGTACATATATGTGTGAATGTGTGTGTACACATATATGTGAGTGCGTGTGTACATATATGTGTGAGTGTGCGTGTGTGTGTGCAGAGGTGGAAAGTAACTAATTACATTTACTCACTTTACTGTAGTTTTTTTGTGTATTTAGTATTTTTAAGTAGTTTTTAAAATTGGTACTTTTATTTTTACTTGATTACGTTTTGAGTGAAGTATTGTACTTCGCTACATCACAAATCCCATCCGTTACTGAGTAAAAAAAAAAAAAAATAAGACTAACGACAACCGAAAGGAAAGGAAGGGGGGAAATTGCGCCCAGAACCACTACAATAATCAGAATGTAGCCTACCATAGGGCATGAATCAAGCTGGCGCCAAGATGGAGATGGAAGTGGATCACGAGATACCTCAGATTACCTGTGTAACCTAGGAACTGTATTTTCCGCTCTTTCAATGGGTTGTCTCAGTTCTATTGCGGAGACATTCAAGCAGTTTAACACCATATGTGGGATTTCGTGTCTTTACGTGTGTGCTCACCTTTCTTTGGAAAGAAGTTTATTAGCAGCTGTTTCCCCTCATGCTGATCTCTCTCTTTTTTTCCTGTTTTTGCCTTTTTTTTTGGTAATCCGACTTGGTTTTCTTGGAGAAAGACATTGTACCAGCAGCACGACAATTAGCTGTCCACTACTGGCGATGCTCAACTACGTAAACAAAATGAGATACCTTATGGTTGTGCAAGCGGACCAAACCATTTTGCACTTTAGCAAGGGAGAGTGAGAATGACCTTAGACCTTGTCAAACTCATATTAGGTAGTGGGCCGGATTTGTTGGAATGAAACCTCGTGGGGGGCTGTCATTGTCATGGTCATTATCATTTTTCTGCATGGGTATCAGAGTGTTGTTTCACTTATGAGCAAACAGTAAAGTACTGCTGTCAAATACTGCTCTTTCTCTCTTGAAATGCCCTACTTCCATGTTAGTTTTTCTGCTTATTCCTTGCTGAGGATGGTTTGTAGTGCTAGGTTTAATCAATTTGTCATATCACAGAAATATTGGTTATAACACATTGTTGAAGAAAACTGGATGTGATTTTTTTTTTTCTGACTTTCCGTTTCTACCAAAAACATCTGGGGGGCCGTTAAACCTGCTGGCGGGCCTGATGTTTGACACCCCTGCCTTAGACAGTCTTCACTATTTTTGTACAAAATTTAGTCAGTCAAACTTTACATTTTGTCTGACATTCATTTTGACATTTAATTTGGAAATTAAAATATTCAGGTAAAATAAGATATATTCCAGACTTTTCAAGGGCCCTCTCCTCCATTGAGGCCCTGTAATCAGTCCCACTTTTCCCACAGTCCGAGGCCCTTGGATCTGCTGAACTCTGAACTGAAACTCAACATGGGCCTGCCTGCCTCAGATGCCTGCGAGCAGCTTTTCAGTTGTACTGGATTACTGTTCACTGCAAAGTAAGCAAGGAAGAGCACAACTAACTTTGAAAATCAACTGCTCAAACTTAAAGGAGAACTCTGGCGATTTTTTACATACAGTACTGTATATCTCAGTTTCAGCAGCTAAGGTAGCCAGACAGCTACAGCGCTACACTCTGGGGGCATGAACATGGGGGCTCACGAACATGCCCCCAACACGTAGTGCTGTAGCTGCCTAGCTACTTTATCTGCTGGCTACGGCAACTCGAGCTGGGTAAAACCGATTGTTTTGGGGGGTTTTCCGCCCCCTCCCCCCTCCACCAGAAAAAAAGTAACTAAGTAACTTTTACTTAAAGTACATTTTAAATTAACTACTTTTTACTTTTACTTGAGTACATTTTCAGATGGGTAATTTAACTTGTACTTGAGTCATATTTCATCAAAGTATTGGTACTTTTACTTGAGTACAATATTTTTGTACTTTCTCCACATCTGTGTGTGTGTGTGTACATATATGTGTGAGTGTGTATAATGTATAATTCTTTATTTCAGACCCACAGGGATCCATATCACAGTAAAAAAAAAAAGTAGTAGAAAAACACACAGGGTTAAAAAACAAAGAAGCCTCCCACAATATTCAATGTCTAGCATACAGACATTTTCGCCAATAGTTCCACAGTCTGGAAGAAAATCTGACAGAACTGCATACAGGATTGGCCAACACAGCAATTAAGTCATTTTTTTGACACAGATACCCTACTCATAAATCTATACATCAGATTACGTAAAACAGCAGAGCAGGTAGGTACCCCAACACTGACAACGCTTGCACTGGAGCTCTCAGCAGCAGCATCATACATTATACGCCACTGTGAGTTTTTTTTTAATGCTGCCTTTAATGCTCATTGCACAAACTGAGTGCAGTGCCAGAGAGATAGAAGTCAGGGAAGGTTGACTGTCTGTCTTCTTTACTTCTGATAATCATGATTTTACTCTTTTTAGCATTGTATCAATACCATACTGTGTGTGTGTGTGTGTACATATATGTGTGAGTGTGTGTGTGTACATGTGAGTGTGTGTGTATGTGTGTATGTGTCTATGAGCCCCACTCCTCTCTACTGACGTCTCTCCATAGGTTCCATCCTCCCTTCTTCTTCTCTCAGCAGACCACAGAAAAACAAGACTGACCTGCCTGCCCCAGGGGACTGTGTGTGTGTGTGTGTGTGTGTGTGTGTGTGTGGACAATGAAATGAAAAACAGAGGTAACATGACACCAGTACTCCATGGGGTATTAGTGTGTGTGTGTGTGTGTGTTTGTGTGTGAGGGTGGGTGGAGGAGGGGGTGGTTGTTGTAAAGGAACATTCTATACGCTGACATGAAACATAAAGTCATGTGTCCGCATGCCTTGATATGCATACTGCACACACACACACACACACCACACATGCACACAAACACACACACACACACACACACACACACACACACACACAAACACACACACACACACACACACACACAGTATCCCCTGTCTGCACCATGTAGCCCACAGCAAGGGGGAGGGACTGAAGAACAAAAGGACACGATGAGAACCGTCTAGACTCAACTATACAAGCCTGTTGACACATACATACACACAGCCTCATCACACACACACACAAACACACACACACACACAGCCTCATCACACACACACACACACACACACACACACACAGCCTCATCACACACACACACACAGCCTCATCACACACACACACACACAGCCTCATCACATACACACACAGCCTCATCACACACACACACAGCCTCATCACACACACACACACACACACACACACAGCCTCATCATCACACACACACAGCCTCATCACATACACACAGCCTCATCACACACACACACAGCCTCATCACACACACACACACACACACACACACACACACACACACACACACACACACACACACACACACACAGCCATCACACACACACACACACACAGCCTCATCACATACACACAGCCTCATCACACACACACACAGCCTCATCACACACACACACACACACACACACAGCCTCATCACACACACACACACACACACACACACACACACACACACAAACACACAGCCTCATCACACACTCATCCCCTTTAATCTACAGCAGAAGTCATCTCTTGCGAATGTGTTCACACATTTTCATTGGGTTCACACATTTCTCACACCCTTTTGTAAAACAGTTAACACATGTGTCATTCAAAAGCCCCAAACTCTATTGGTTTTCCCATGCTAAACAAAAGGAAAACATCTTTTGACAGGTGGTATAGATTCCTTGCATAAGTCTGAATCTCTGATACACCTGTGTGAAACTCATTTGCACAATTCTTCAATCAGCAATCATTCATTACCCAAAAAGTGTTGCAATATGGCCGCTGAGTGGAGGTACTTGCCTGAAACGGACGTTGAGAAATGGAGATCTATGTGAAAAATCACCGGAGTTCTCCTTTAAGTTTGAGCAGTAGTTGATTTTCAAAGTTAGTTGCACTCATCCTTGGGTTGCTTTGCAGTGAACAGTAATCCAGCACAACTGAAAAGCCCCTCACAGGCAGCTGAGGCAGGCAGGCCAATATTGAGTTGCAGAGTTTTTTTATATTTTTTTTATATTTGGAAACGAGCAGAAGGTTCAGCAGATTAAATGGCGTCGTACTGGGGGGGAAAGTGGGAAGTATAGGGCCCCAATAGAGGAGAGGGCCCGTGAAAAGTGGAATACAGGGGGCACAACATTTTCAACAGGCATTAGTAATAACTCAGGTAATCCACACATAAAAAATCCAAACAACTCCATAAGTAGTCATGTAATGAAGTGGAATAACACAGGGGAAAAGTATTAAACACGCTAAGAAAAAGCACTAAGGGAAGGAAAGGGAAGGAACGAGCAGGAATCTGTATAGAGAGTAGTTATCCTTTCTATCTGTGCAAATTAATATAAGCTTGGTTAGTAGCCTACATATTGATGGGCTATAAAAAGGTTTTTCATTACCAAGGTGTCACACAAGAAACATTTCATGATGGATAAAAGCAAAAAGCTCTCCCAAGACCTTTGCAACCTCATTGTTGCAAAACATATCAGTGAAACTGGTTACAGATGCATTTCAAAACATCAGAATCTTCCAGTAAGCAGCATGGGAGCCATTATCTGCAAGTGGAAGAAACATCACTGCATCATCAACCGGCCATGCGCAGGATCTCCTCGTAATATTTCTGACCAGGGAGTCAGAAGGATAGTCAATTCCAAGAGCCAAGGACCACTCGGAGAAAGTTCCAGAAAGACTTGAAGGCAGCCAATTCAATTAAATAGTTCTGGAAGTAACTAAAGATGGAATCTGGAAACTGTTTAGAACAATGGGCCAAAATCAGACCTGATACTGCGACCAATAAGTTTTGTCATACAGGAAATGTCTTTACAAACAAAGGCTTTTCCACAAAGTATTGAAGAAATTTAAGTAGGCACGTTCAATACTTTTTTCCTGTGTCATTCCACTTTAATACACAAAACTCTTATGTTTGGATTTTTTTATATGTGTGTTAATATAATGTGTGGTGAAAATTTCGAATAGACTCACTGGAAGTTTAGGCTAATTACTGAAAAAAATAAGCGTTCAATACTTATTTCCACCATATATTTATTTAACCTGAATATTTTAACTTTCAAATTAAATGTCAAAATGAATGTCAGACGAAATTTAAGTTTGACTGACTGGATTTTGTATACAAAACATAGTGAAAACTGTGTAAGGTCACTCTCACTCTCCCTTGCTAAAGAGCTAAATGGTTTACTCCGCCTGCATGATTTATAAGGTAGCCTAGTCTATGTTTATTTAGTTGAGCATCGCTAGTAGTGGACCGCTAATTGTTTTGCTTCTGGTGCAGTGTCTTTCTCCAAGAAAGCCAAGTCAGGTTACTAAAAACAAAGGCCAAAACAGGAAAAAGAGAGACATCAAAATGAGGGGAAACAACTGCTAATAAACTTCTTTCCAAAGAAAGGTGAGCACAAACGTCAAAACACGAAATCCCATGGTGTTTGCTTAAATATCTCCCATAATCATTAGTGCTAAAACGAACTGAGACAACCGATTGGAATAGCGGAAAATACACTTTCATAGGTTAGGCTAATCTGATGCATCTCGTGATCCAGTCTCCATCACTTTCAGAAAGACTGCATGGCGCCAGTTTAATTCATGTGCTGTTGTAGGCTACATGCTGATCATTAGCACTAGGCTAGTGGTTTAGGGTGCGATTTTTTTCTCTCCCTTTCCGTTTTTCGTTTTTTTTTTTTTTTTTTTACTCAAGTAACGGATGGGATTTTTGATGTAGCGAAGTACAATACTTCACTCAAAATGTAATCAAGTAAAATTTAAAATACCGATTTTATAAACTACTTAAAAAATACAAAATACACAGAAAAACTACTCAATACAGTAACGTGAGTAAATGTATTTCGTTACTTTCCACCTCTGCCATTTCCAATATGCTAACAGTGAAATGGTCAAACGTACTTCACAGGTAATTTCAGATTTTTTTTCAATTATTTTCCCAGGTACACCATCAACTTCATCCTCCATTCATGATGAAGAAGCTGACATTGGATTTTATGGTACGGTGGTGTTTTTGCAAATGTTCAAATGTTCAAAACTAATGCACAGTATATGCAACAGCAGTATTTGCACTGTCAACATTTTTATTTATATAAAGTGGGGGTGAACTTACAGTAAACTGTATGGCTATGCTGTGGTTCCTGTAGGCTTTGCGTGCGGTAAGGGGGGGAGGCTCCATGTCCATTTTGCTTGGGGCCCCCAAATTCCTTGAAATGGTCCTGCTAATGAGGTCAGGGCCTCAGATGGCGTAGTCGACATGTCTATTAGAGAGCTAACCTACCACTTGCCACATTTGGCGTAGTCGGCAGAGCCAGAGACGTGTGTTCCAGTGTTTATCTGTCTTTTGTATCTTGTGTCTGTGCTTTGTTTGATTGATTTTTGTATATCTTTTTTTTTTCTCAAGACAAAACAGCAGCTGTTCGTTGGACCAATGAGGAGTCAGGCAAGCTTGGTTTGGCGCATTGCCAACAAAGGTTGTGTTTCTTCACCCCCCCCTTGTCTGCAGCATTGACTGCGGCTACTCATGTTGTGTTATGTGTTGTGTGCAGAACAACCAGGAGCGGGGACCTTCGGGGCATGGGCTGTGGACCCATTAGCGGGGTCTGGGAAGATTCTCTCCTGGCCTCTGTGTGTCGCGGTGTTTCGGCCTACTGACCACCCGCGTGTCATGGTATGTGTTTTGTGTACAGGTTGACCAGGGGTGGCCTCTCCCTAGGTGGACCTTCGGGGCATGGGCTGTGGACCCATTAGCGGGGTCTGGGAATATCCCCTCCTGATCTGTGTTGCGGTGTTTCGGCCTACTGACCACCCGCATGTTATGTGTTTTTGTGCATGAAGGGTAGCCGACGTCATAGCTGCATACCGTTGTTCGTCCACCTGACTCCTGCCTTCACCGCGGGATCCCTTGTGCTGTTTTGGCCTCCTGCCCGCTGTGCATGCATCCAGTGACATTCCTGGTAGGTTATTGTGGTATTGCGTGCATAGTAACGTTCCTGTATGATGTAGGCTAGTATAGTTACTGTAACACAAACTTTGGGGTTCTAGGATTGCTGTTGGTCGCTGAACATGGGCCTCATAACCGACCTCAGCTGATTGGTATGTAATTTTAACTGTCTTCAAAATAATATGTAGCTTGCGTGGGCTTTAATTGTATCTTTTTCGTGTAGCAGAGCTTGTGGTAACACAAGGAGCGGCAACATCAAGGCTACCTTGGTTCAAGTTCCAAACGCTGCTGTTTTGTTTTCACCTAAGTTGTGATGGTCGATTTTACATGTTTTTTTACTACGATGTTCACCACACTATTTGTGAGTGCATATACTGTGCAGTGTGTGTATTAGGAGTATTGTCTCTTCCTTTGATTTTCCCCTCTTGCCGGACAGGAGCTGCAGGCCAACTGGGTTGGCAGGTTATATCAATGTGGTGGCGTCCCTTCACCTTTCCTGCTGTGGTGCATTTGAGAATTTGATATTGACATGTTAAGTGTGGTGTGTCTGTAGACCCTCCCTCTGATAAACCTCCAGCCCTGGGTAAGCTCCAGGTAGTGAGCTAATGAGCACATTCTATTGTATGTGTGTGACTGTGTGTGTGTGTGTATACATGTGTGTCCAGGCCTTGTAGGCCTCTTGTGTCAGTGCCTTAGTGGCAAAAAGTCTGACTGTCTGGAGAGAACTCACTCCCTGTATGTTTTTAATTTTGTTAATAAAGACAGAGGTTATTTTTGGAACCACGCCTCTGGTTTTCCTGTGATCACGAACCTGTGTTGCCTGGTTGAGCTTCATGTAAGAAGTAATATCCAATTAATCGAATATTCTGAGGGTCAGGGCCTCAGATGGCGTTGTTGACATGTCTATTAGAGAGCTAACCTACCACCTGCAACACAAGTATGGATCTAATGCACATTTAGACAAAGTACTGTATTGCCTATTTGGTGGAGAAAACAGTACAAAAGGTGTTTACTATAGGTCTATTTCAATGAAAAATGACAAGTTAATGAAATTTACTGTATCTTGCTAGGTATTTACTGTATGTCTTACATGTTAATGGCAGTTACATCTTGGGAGGAATGAATAAATTATTTTTTTATTCAGTACATTTTGTCTTTTCACAGTTTTTTTCTGATACCAGAAAAATGAGAAAGTAATGGAACAGACATAGCAAAAATGCTCATTTTGAGAACTAGATTTTGCATTTTGTTGTCCAGTGTGTAAAGATTGATTAAAGAGTGTTTTTGAATTGGCAACAAGTTGTAGTGTTTGAAGGCAAGATTTGCTTTTGCTGCATGGTTTAAGTGTTTTGAGAGAGTAACAGCCTTTTGCAAGCAAAATGTGTCATTTTGTCTAGAGTGCTTTTGTTAAGACACGGGTGTTAACTCTTTTGGGAATGTGATTTCAGAGTTGACACAGGTATTAAAACGATCGAGAAAAACTGTAATTGACAGTGATCTAAATTTCAACAGCCATATGAAAGCGATAACTAAATCAGCTTTTCACCACCTAAAAAATATTGCCAAACTGAGAGGGCTGAATCATGTCAAAAGATGATTTAGAAAAACTCATTCATGCATTTATCTCCAGCAGGGTTGATTACGGCAATGGACTTTTCACAGGCCTTCCTACAAAGACTATCAAACAGCTTCAGGTGATACAAAATGCAGCAGCTAGAGTAGGGTTCTCTCAAAAACTAAAAGAACTGACCACATTATTCCAATTCTTAAAGCGATGGTTCGGAGTAATTTCACCCTAGGGTCCGCACCATGACCTTGAGCCAAACACCCTCCCAGAACCTGTTTTCCCTTGGTTGAACCCTGGTCGAGTAGCGCTGTCAGAAACTAATGAGTTTCTGCAGGCGTAATGGAACCAACTTTTATCTCGTAAATTACCCCACTAATAATGCCCTGAATGGTACGAAACTTCTACAGTATGTTCTTTACTCATAAAACGAGGCATTGAAAAGTTTGTAGGTACACCTACAAACTAAAAAATAGAAAATTATTCTACCTTGTGTCTTTTATTTTGTCATTTTAATTAATCTTTATTTTTAATTGATTTTACTTTGTTTGTTTTATGTTTTCTTTTTTATCATCATACCTTTTAAACTATTCTTTCATTATTGTCCTTTTATGCTTTTATTTGTTATTACTGTTTGCTTTTGTTTATGTAAAGCACATTGAAATACACACCTCTGTGTGTATGAAATGCGCTATATAAATAAACTTGACTTGACTTGACATACACACACACACACAGCCTCATCACACACACACACACACACACACACACACAGCCTAATCACACACACGCACGCAGACACACACACACACGCAGCCTCATCACACACAGACACACACACACACACACAGCCTAATCACACACACACACACACACACACATGCACACACAGCCTCATCACACACACACACATACACAGACAATCAGCCATATCACACACACACACACAGCCTCATCACACACACACACACACACAGCCTAATCACACACACACACGCACGCACACACAGCCTCATCACACACACACACACACACACACACACACACATACACATTCACACACACTCCATCTATAAGGCCACATATCTCTGTCATGGTTTATGTTCTAATTCCAAAGAAGCTTTATATCTTGATAACTTTTATTGATTTTCATTGCTAAAGCTCTAATGGGTAAATTACCCCTCTACATTTCAAATTTGCTTACTTACCATAATAGTGTTTACAGGACAAGGTCGTGTAAAAAAATATTATTAGTTATTCCATCAATAAGAACAGAACTTGGTAAAACAGCTTTCTCATCATAAGCACCAAAAGTCTGGAATGAACTTCAAACACCCTAAATCTAGAATCACTTCCACCTTTCAATACTTTTAAAAACCTTTTAAAGTAAACTCTGACAGAACAGTGTAATTGTTTTTAACTAGATGCCCTTTAATGTTGTATGTCTGTATTAGCTTAAGTTAAAGCTGCAGTTGGCAAGATTGTTTTGATCATATTCACTGAAACCGACACTATGCTCCGATAGAACAACATAAATCAGCCGGTTTTAGAAGAGGTTATAGAACCTATTATTTGTTTTGCAAAAATCCATAGTTTCCGGTTCTTCTGGTCCTGTAATCACAGTCTGGTGCGCACTGACGAGCACAAACTCAATGAGAGGGTGCTAGTGGGGGAGGGACATTAGAGTTGTAAACATTCAAAATTTTGGCTAAGTCCCCTCAATCTGTTAAACTTGCCAACTGCAGCTTTAAGTGTAATGTCTTGTTTGTGCTCTAGTACGTATACTGTATCTCGAACTGTCTCTCTGATACTGTGATCAGCAGCACCGGAGCGCCACAGGGAACTGTGGTCTCTCCAGTCCTGTTGTACCTTGTACACATCTGACTTCCGCTACAACACTGAGTCATGCCACATGCAGAAGTTTTCTGACGACACTACAATTGTGGGGTGTATCAGGAACGGGCAGGAGGATGAGTATAGGAGCCTGGTGGAGGACTTTGTGCAATGGTGCAAACTCAATCATCTCCAACTCAACACTTCAAAGATCAAGGAGATGGTGGTGGATTTCTGTGTGCATTTGAAAATGCACTATGCCATATAGGTGTGTGTGTGTGTGTGTGTGTTTTGTGTGTGTGTCACTCTGTATGTGTGTATGTGTGTGTGTGTCTATGTGTGTGTGTGTGTGTGTGTGTGTGTGTGTGTGTGTGTGTGTGGTGTGGGCGTTCCGTGGGGACCAAGGCCTTTCTGTGCTGCTACCTCCCCAGAATGCTCAATGACAGCAGAATTGGCGCAGGCACACCCAGGACGCCCCGAGAACCCACAGGGCTTTTTAGCACACAGGAAGGTCTCACACTGTAACACACACACACGTGCACACACACACACACACACATATACACATGCGCACACACACACACACACATATATGCACACGTGCGCACACACACACACACACACAAATACACATGCATGCCCGCATGCATGCACGCACACACACACACACACACACACACACACACACACACACACACACACACACACACACACACATCGCACACACACACACAGTCACACGCACATGCACACACACACACACAGGCAAATGTACGCATACAAACACACACACACACACACACACACACACACACACACACACACACACTCAGGCACTTAGACAAATGCACGCATACACACACACACACATTGTATTACACTTTGTTACATTGTGTGTTACACTTTATTTTAGGGTGTGGATGCACTGTAACAGAGTACTATGATATAATGTGTTCCACTTCATCCCTAGCAACATTCCCCCATAGCTGTCCATTGTACACTCTCCATTCCCCCATAGCTGTCCATTGTATATAAGTATATATACTCTTTTGATCCCGTGAGGGAAATTTGGTCTCTGCATTTATCCCAATCCGTGAATTAGTGAAACACACACAGCACACAGTGTACACACAGTGAGGTGAAGCACACACTAATCCCGGCGCAGTGAGCTTCCTGCATCAACAGCGGCGCTCGGGGAGCAGTGAGGGGTTAGGTGCCTTGCTCAAGGGCATTTCAGCTGTGCCTACTGGTCGGGATTCGATTGTGTGGGGGTGGGGGGGTCTCTGTGTTAATGATCTGATGAATGCTACAGACTCCCTGCAATTGTGTGTGAGTGGCATTGGGTTGCAGCACTTCAGCAGTGTCGCTGTGCATGGCTCACTGTAAGGCAAGGATGATAGAGAGAGAGAGAGAGATAGAGAGAATGAGAGGGAGAAAGAGAGATAGAGAGAGAGAATGAGAGGGAGAGAGAGATATAGAGAGAGAGAATGAGAGGGAGAGAGAGAGAATGAGAGGGAGAGAGAGAATGAGAGGGAGCGAGGAGAGAGAGGTAGAGGAAATGAGAGAGAGAGAATAAGAGCTATGTAGGGGGAGCTGCTTCCTGTCATGGAAACATGACCCCAAAGGCTGCTGGGAAATACCAATGTGGGTACTTCAACACATAACTAGTCCGCCGGAAACACTGGACAGAGTCCCACTGGAAACACTGGACAGAGTCCCACTGGACGAGACACACTCTGAGTGAGCTGGAGTTCAGATTCCTGTGTGTATGTGTGTTAGGTAAGAAATGAAAAGGCAAAAAGTAAGGTGTGTGTGTGTGTGTGTGTGTGAGAGTAAATACTTCCTATGGTTTAAACTCTTCAACTCTCCTGGGATCATGATTGTCTACGTCATAACAGAAGTATACCGGACATATTTGGTGTGTGTGTGTGTGTGTGTGTGTGTGTGTGTGTGTGCGCAATAGAGATGAGAGATGAGGGCAGAGTTAGGAGAGGAAGGATGGGGAGGAGAATAGTAACAGAATAGTCTTATTTAGGACTGGAGTTAGACGTCTTATTCAGTCTCCCTCCCTCTGTTTGTCTTCTCCCTCTCTGTTTGTCTTTTTCTTTTCTTTTTTCTCCTTTTCCTCTCCCTCTGTTTGTCTTCTCCCTCTCTCTATCTCTCTCCTTCTCTCTCTCCCTCTCTCTATCCCTCTTTCTATCTCTCTCTCTCTATCCCTCTCTCTCTCCCTCTCCCTATCCCTCTCCCTCTGTTTGTCTCCTCTCTCCCTCCCTCTCTCTCTTCCTCTCTATCTGTCTCTCTCTCTCTTCCTCTCTCTATTCCTCTCTCTCTCTTTTCCTCTCTATCTGTCTCTCTCTCTCTTCATCTCTCTCTCTCTCTATCCCTCTCCCTCTGTTTGTCTTTCTCTCTCCCTCTCTCTTTCTCTCCCTCTCTCATTCACTTCATCTTCGTCGTCAACAAATCTAACCAGACTAATGAACAATACTCCCCTACACTAGCTCTCACGCATACACACGCCCACACACACACACACACACACACACACACACACACACACATGCACACACACATGCACACACACCAAACACATGCAAACACAAACTCCCACAAACATACACACACAAACACACACACTCCCACACACATACACACTCACTCCCCCACACACACATGCACACACACACACACACACACACACACACACACACACACACACACACACACACACACACACACACACACACACACACACACACACACACACAGGATCTTTTGGGGTTAGTTTGACAGTGGCCCTTCAGTGGCTTTAATGGATTGCCGTGCTCCAGCACAAAACATAATTTGTTAACAGAGCAGCAGAGTTCTTTGCGTGAGGGCCGTCGCTGCATAGCAACTGGGGCGCGTGTGAGCCAATGCAGCCAGTGCGCTTTCTCCCGGAGGAGAGGGCCAGGCGCAGGCGCTACCAAAGAGGAGGTGCCTGAGGGAACTTCTTTGTGGCGGGCCGAGGAGGCGCGAGATGGAGCGAAGAGTGGGGAAGCACACATTGCACTCTGCCCCCCTGGCCATCACTCACTCCACCACACCACACCCCCACAAACACCCCCACAAATACCACACCCCCACAAACACCACACCACAAACACTGCACCACACCACACCACACCCCCACAAACACCACGCTGCACCACACCACACCACGCCACAAACACCACGCTGCACCACAGCGCCATGCCTGTTACAACCAAAACAAAAACAATAAAGAACCACAACACACGGACGCATCCACAGTCCCACCACCGTCCCACCACCACCGTCCCACCACCACCACTACAAGGCTGCGGAGACGCACGGGGCTGGACGCGTCCCAAACGAGACGCTGTTTCCTGGCCGAGAGTTGCTTGCCGGCTCGCGGAGCGTAGTGTAACGAGCAGAGATGTGCGATATGTTGCCACGGCGGCTGTTTGTGTCGAGCCGGTCAGGCATGCGCTTTTAATTGGGCGCTAGATGACCACACTGCTCCCTCATCACAACGCCGGACCAAAAGAGACGGAGATGGATTGTTGTCCTCAAACAGCGCACTCCTTTGCTGAGGCAACTCTCCCCAACTGGTGCATTCGTATTTGTGTGTGTGTGTGTGTATGTGTATGTGTGTGTATTCTCTCTCTCTCTCTCTCTGTATCTGATTGTGTATGCGTGTGTGTGTGTGCGTCTCTGATTGTGTATGCATGTGTATGTGTATGTGTGTGTGTGTGTGTGTGTGTGTTTGTGTTTGTGTTTTTGATTGTGTGTGTGTGTGTGTGGTCAATAGCAGCATTGGAAAACATGTTTCATTCACTCACTGTGGGCGCCATCTAGTGGTGGGCCATGAGGCAGCGTTAGCTCAGTGCGCTCCCCCACACTGCTCTCTGGGCTGAGGGGGAGGAAGCACAACTGAGCCAAGCCAAGGATGCACCAAACATGCTGTGCTTACAGTTTATTTTTTAATCAAATGCTTAAGCACGCTTTTGAAAACAGGGCATGTGTGTTCAAAACACTACCATTGAACAACACACCGAAATAGCAGAATCCCTATTATTTTGCAAAATTACACACTTCAAAACCAGTTTACCAATTATGAATTACTCTGTTTTGCTGTCATATCACAAACACATCCATCATATTATCTGATTATGTTTGAATCAGTTACACACAAATGTACTCAAATGTACAAAACACGTTTTCCAAGGACAACTGTATGTTTGATTATAGTACAAGAATATGCTGACCAAACACCAGGCCTGTACATTGAACACTATTTTCTCTCCACATAGTTAAGGACAGCCAGAGCAGAAAAACATTTCTCAATAGATAATATACTGTAGATTACATTACATTACATTACATTACATTTGGCTGACACATTTTTAATCAAAGCAACTAACAACATGGTGAACAGTTTAAGTTTTAAAGCAATTCTCTCAACAATTTTAGGACAATAGGCAGTGAAAGAGCAGTGAAACATTTAAGATCAGACAAAAAAGACAGAAAATAATAATAAAAAGCATCCTTTCATTGACCCTGCATAAATGTGGACACATGGCATGTGACTCAGCCCAATCCTTCCAACCAACGTTGCTCAAATCTCATCTGGTACATCAATTAGTTCACAGTGTTTGTTCCCATGCTCCTCCAGACCTACTGCTCTCTCTCTTCATCACATTTCTACCGCTCACTCTCTCTTCATCACTCTCTCTCTCTTCATCACATGTCTACCACTCTCTCTTAATCATATGTCTACCGCTCTCTCTCTCTCTCTTCATCACTCTCTCTCTTCATCACATTTCTACCACTCTCTCTTCATCACTCTCTCTTCATCACATGTCTACCGCTCTCTCTCATCACATTTCTACTGCTCTCTCTCTTCATCTCTCTCTCTCTCTTCACATTTCTACCGCTCTCTCTCTCTATTTCATCATCACATTTCTACCACTCTCTCTTCATCACTCTCTCTCTCTCTCTTCACATTTCTACCGCTCTCTCTCTATTTCATCATCACATTTCTACCGCTCTCTCATCACATTTCTACCGCTCTCTCTATTTATCACTCTCTCTCTCTTTATCACATTTCTACCGCTCTCTCTTCATCACTCTCTCTCTCTTCATCACTCTCTCTCTCTTCATCACATGTCTACCGCTCTCTCTCTATTTCATCATCACATTTCTACCACTCTCTCTTCATCATTCTCTCTCTCTCATCACATTTCTACCGCTCTCTCTCTCTCTCATCACTTTTCTACCACTCTCTCTTCATCACTCTCTCTCTCTTCATCACATTTCTTATCCTCTACAGCAGTGTTTCTGGTGGATCGCGGAACTGCTCTGGCTGGGTCGTGGAGCTTGCGGTTACAGTTTTTCTCGATTGCTTTTACCTGCTTAAGTAAACTGGAACCCACTTGGTCTTCATGACTACTTTCTTTGCACAGCAGAAGTCATCTCTTGCGAATGTGTTCACACATTTTCATTGGGTTCACACATTTCTCACACCCTTTTGCAAAACAGTTAGCACAGGTGTCATTCAAAAGCCCCAAACTCTATTGGTTTTCCCATGCTAAACAAAAGGAAAACATCTTTTCACAAGTGGTATATATTCCTTGCATAAGTCTGAATCTCAGATACACCTGTGTGAAACTCCTTTGCACAATTCTTCAATCAGCAATCATTCATTATACATAAGATATGTCTGTTCTGTGTTGCTATTTAGGCAAGTATCATCTAATGCACATTTAGACAAAGTACTGTTTTGCCTATTTGGTGGAGAAAACAGTACAAAAGGTGTTTACTGTAGGTCTATCTCGATGAAAAATGACCAAGTTGTAGTTCAATGAAATTTACTGTATCTTGCTATTTAGGTATCTAGGTATTTACTGTATGTCTTACATGTCAATGGCAGTTACATCTTTGGGAGGAATGAATAAATAATTTTTTATTCAGAACATTTTGTCTTTTTCACAGTTTTTTTTCTGATACCAGAAAATGAAGCAATGGAACAGACATAGCAAAAAATGCTCATTTTGAGAACTAGATTTTGCATTTTGTTGTCCAGTGTGTAATGATTGATTAAAGAGTGTTTTTTAATTGGCAACAAGTTGTAGTGTTTGAAGGGAAGATTTGCTTTTTGCTGCATGTTTTAAGTGTTTTGAGAGAGTAACAGCCTTTTGCAAGCAAAATGTGTCATTTTGTCCAGAGTGCTTTGTTCAGACCACGGGTGTTAACTGTTTTGAAAGCGTGATTTCAGAGTTGACACAGGTATCAAAACGATCGAGAAAAACTGTAAAAAGAATAAAAAAATCACCCATTTAAAATGCTACCTTATCAGATCTAATGTTGGACCTTTATTTTGTTAGACTTTATATCTATGTCAGTCATTGCCATGGACATAGACTATGTTGATGTGACAAGTCATGTTAGACATCATTTTATTGGTAAACGCAATTAAGCTACGACCCTGAATATTTGAAGTAGGATATGGATTCACTTACATTGAGGCAAAATGGGACAGAAACCCCAGTGTGCAGTGTTCACTGAATTGCTGGTACATGAGAGAAAATGCCACATGGAAACAAAGCACCCCTGTCAAAGATAAACCTGTCGAGTGCTTTGAAAGGTGACATCAGGAGTTGAAGATTTCACAAACATCAGAAATGCCAAACATCAGCATGTTCCAAACAAGTAGGCCTACAGGCACTTCACATGTCTTACCCTGTAGCTCACTGTGTCAGTTGGCTTGATCGCTAAAATCATATATGGGTCACGACTTCATGAACATGGGAAACTGTGGGTCCCAAAGCCAGACCAGTTAAGAACCACTGCTCTACATGCTCCCCCTCTCATCCTCACTCCTCCTTTCATCCTCACTCCTCCCCCTCTCATCCTCCTCCTCCTCTCCTCATCCTCCTTCTCTGATCTTCACTCCTCCTCCTCCTTCTCTCATCTTCACTCCTCCTCCTCTCATCTTCACTCCTCCTCCTCCTCCTCTCATCTTCACTCCTCCCCCTCTTATCTTCACTCCTCCTCCTCCTCCTCCTCTCATCTTAACTTCTCCTCCTCCTCCTCTGATCTTCACTCCTCCTCCTCTCCTCCTCCTCCTCCTCCTCCTCTCATTCTCACTCCTCCTCCTCCTCTGATCTTCACTTCTCCTCCTCCTCCTCTCATCCTCCTCCTCCTCCTCCTCCTCTGATCTTCACTTCTCCTCCTCCTCCTCTCATCCTCCCTCCTCCTCCTCCTCCTCTGATCTTCACTTCTCCTCCTCCTCCTCTCATTCTCACTCCTCCTCCTCTCATCTACACTCCTCCTCCTCTCATCTACACTCCTCCTCCTCTCATCTTCACTCCTCCTCTCATCTTCACTTCTCCTCCTCCTCCTCTCATCTTCACTCCTCCTCCTCCTCCTCCTCCTCATCTCCTCTCTTCCTCCTCTTCCTCTTCCTCTCAGTGCTGCATTGCCTTCTCTTATTGACAATGGCTCATCTGTTGCCCTGTTTAGGACTGATTGTTAAGTTTACAGTTATGCACCCATTCATGGGTGTTGAATATTGGATGTTTTGCAGAAAAAGACAAAGAGATCTCGGTGAAAATGTGTTTATGGTGATACAGTGATATCATCCTTACCTTCCCCAGCCTTACAGCGCTCCCCAGTGGAGGAACGCTGTAAATGGGTGTAGTGTTTCTGCTGGAATGTGTTTTGTCTGAGAGTTAGACAGCGGCAAGGTCACTCTCGGGTTATTTATGTAAAACCAGATTGGTGTTGAGATACCTCAGCACTGTTTCTCTTCTCATTAGAGAGGTGGTAATGTGAACCCTCCTTGGGAAACATCCTCTTTCCTCTGAGCACTTAGTTGGATGTTCACGTATTGTTTTCTGATTTAACCCTCCGGTTGTGTTTGTTTCATGTTTACTAGTTTTGTGTTCCTGGTCAAAAATGGCCACTGCATTATGACTTGTTATAAATCCATAGTAACACATACATTATCATCTAATGTTGTGATAGACCTTTGTGTAAACTTGTGTCCTATTAGATACTGAACTTCCATTTGATATTTATGGCCCCTGCAGGCCTCATTGACCTCATGCAAGTCATGCAAGATTCTTTGGGGAAAGGTTCCAGTGGGGGCTGACATAGAAGCAAAGAGGGAGAGTGAAGGTGTGTGTGTGTGTGTGTGTGTGTGTGTGTGTGTGTGTGTGTGTGTCTGTGTACAGCAGCACAGATATAGTCCATCTGATCAATGGGTATGTGCCTGGACTCAATTTGATACACATTTTCTCACCCATTAATTTCTAATGACCAGTCATTTTTGACCGGGAATACACGTCGGTGTTCTAAAGTTAAATAAAAACCTAAATTGTTATGAAAATGATCAAAATTTGTTTTGTGTGTTAACACAAACCTGTGTTAACAAAGTCATGGACCTCATCCATGTATGTAAGAATAAAGTCATCCAAAGTCATCCACCTCATCCATGTATGTGAGAATAAATTAACAATTGTAAATTGGTCAAATTTGACCTGCAAACACAACAGGAAGGCTAACTTCTAACGTTACTGTTGTCTAAACAACTCCTGCTGAGCCCTGAGGAACTGGGGACTGCTGATACTCCAGTCTGTATCAACATCCAACCCACTGGCAGGGCTCTCAGGTGAGAAAGGCAACTCGTAGCAGAGCTCTCTCTCAGTACACACACACAAACACACATATATACACACACACACACACACACACACAGGGCCAGATGTACGTTGTTGCACCCACTTCAGGCGTATTTGATTTCATTCGCAATGTGCACATACAAACATGGTGAGGTATGTACAAACAGGCCGCACTGAGGAAAAAGTGCAGACTGCCTGTCGGTGGAGCTGTGAATGGCTATTTGCACGTTTCCGGTGAAAATCTTGCGCCTGTTAAAAGCCAGTGTATTCCAAACTGCGGTTAAATGCTCGAAACTTTTAGAGACAGCTGAATCCGTATTCAGATCATTGGTTTTCTTCATTGTACTATGTCAGAAGCAACCTTAACTTTTGTTTGCTTTTTTAATATCATATTTTCACTTTCACGACATACACTTCCCAATCTGCTAGACTAGGGTATTATAGCCGTAGTCTACATGCAGTAAATAGTTCAAGTATTTTTTTAAGTGGATTAGTAGAACTACTAGGCCTACTCTGTATGTCGCTGCTCGTTGACATCTTATTATCATGTATGATCGCTAAAGTTTGATTCTTTTTAATATCGCAATTGGTTAACTCTATTCAACTGCTTGTGGTTCAGCTGTCGACACGCAATTAGCGTTGTAGATGGGGCAGGGATGGACGGAGATGAGTGCTGTTGACGTAATGAAATGGCAGCTTAGTAAATTCCCAAAGCACAACGTCGCTTTCTGCGCTTAGAAAAACTTGGTATTAGCGCTTTCTCTGTACATCCGGTCAACTGCACACACACACACACACACATTTTTAGTGCACACATCCATTCTCAGCACACATACATGATCTCAGTGCACACACACACACACATTTTCTCAGTGCACACACACACACACTTTCCTCAGTGCACACACACACACATGATCTCAGTGGCCATGCTCCCGTTGGGCGA
>NC_063209.1:18106314-18133814 GCF_017589495.1 Alosa alosa | reverse complement strand
GAACAGAGAAGGAAAGGAGGAGAGAAGGAGGAGAGGAGGAGAGAATAGAGAGAGGAGGAGAGGAGAAAAAGAGGAAGAAAGAGAAAGAGAGGGGTAGAACAGAAGGAGAGAGAATATAGAGAAAGAGAGGAGTAGAGGAGAAGAGGAGAAGAGGAGAGGATGAGAAGAGGAGAGGATAGAGAGAAGGAGAAAAGAAAAAGAGGGGGAAGAAAAAGAGGAGGAGGAGAGAAGAGAACATGATTCTAGAATGCTGTGAATACCTGAGGTCACTTCCTGTCAGCCGCGGCACGACAACGACCTTGAGGAGATAGGCCTTGCCATGACAACTGCCGTTCAGAATGCTACACTGGTTGCCTAGCGACGGCATTACCTTACGGGTTGCTTTGTTGTCTGTCCTGTCTTGATATTAGAGGGGAAGCTATGACTCAGAGGGTGGGGTATAAATCAATGTGTGTATGTGTATGAGTGTGTGTGTGTGTGTTTCTGTGTGTGGGTGTATGTTTGGGTGGTGTATGTACCTGAGAGTTATCTGTGTGTGTACGGACAGTAACATGTAACAGTTCAAAGTACTTTAGTGATGACTACTATATGTCTGCCTTACCCATAGACCCCCCCCCCACACACACACACACTCATATACCCTTTCACCCATCCACTCATCCGTGCATCCTCTCCCTCTCTCTCTCTCCCTCTCTCTCTCCATGGGCAGGCTAAATAAACTCCACTGAAACAGAGTGGTGTTGTGACAGTGTGTGGGAGAGGCAGACGAGAGGCATCAGCTGTGAGAGTCATAAAGAGTTACAACCTCACTGACCACTATGTGTGTGTGTGTGTGTGTGTGTGTGTGTGTGTGTGTGTGTGTGTGTCTGTGGCACACTCCCTTCTGGCGACCCAGTGACACAGGTGTGTAAACAAACACACGTCACAGCTGACGAGTTACACTGTTATAAACAAATACACTCCCACCACAGATATTACATCCAGCTGATATGAATCACACACACACACACAACCATTACGGTCATTAATGACGACACAGAACCACACACATATAAACACACATATAAACAGTCACCTGAGGAACAGAATACCTCTGATTAATTCAATATGAATGTGGTTGAGAAGGCACTTCACACACACACACACACACACACACACACACACACACACACACACACACACACACACACACACACACACACACACACGCACACACACACACACAGACACTGATGTGAGTGCTCTGTCTCAGGCTGTCCCAGATCTCGTACGGTCAGAAGCAGATTGATGAGCAGGGGATGATCAACGAAGAGGGATTAACACTGAGAGAAAAATAATCAAATAATCTAATCACACACACACACACACACACACATTCACACACAACACACACATGCCACTTACAAAAAAGAACTAGATAGATAGATAGATAGATACTTTATTGATCCCCAGGGGAAATTCAAGAATAGTAATTATAGTAATACTATATGATTTCTATAGTAGGCTGGTTCTATCGTAGTGTATAATCCTCTATAATGTTCCGACAGTATAGTTTTATAGTTCTTCTGTAAATATTCCTATAATGAGATTCCTATAACATTTCTGTCCCAAAATGGGCTACTATGATATTCCTAGTAGTTCCATTTCGTAAGGGACACACACCTGAAGCATTCTGATCATTTAGAGCTGGACTTATCTTTTTTTCCTCTGACAGCCAGAGAGAGAGAGAGAGAGAGAGAGAGAGAGAGAGAGAGAGAGAGAGAAATGCATCCTCCCGTTGCGCCACACCCGCCCTGTCCGAAATCGTCATGCTTTCGGGGCGGGGCCTGGTGAAGAGTTCGCAGTGAGTCCGAAGAATTGGGCAGAAAGACGAGTGATTCAGCGCGAGGAGACGAACAGCGGATTGCTTACGGTTTATGGTCGAGAAGACACGCACCTGTTGATTCTCAGGCGCACCCGCGAGTTTCCCGTTTCCGAGGACAAGCAGAGCGCACAAATGACGGACGCTATCTTTCCCAACGGCTGCAAGGCCAACGGGGCCGTGGAGAACGGCTACTTTAAAAAGGTCTGTTCTCTCTCCCTCTGTGTTTGTATGTGTCGTTGATGTGCTGAGTTTTGATACCTGAACTTGCTTGGCTAGTTTTGGTGGCTGTCTGTCCGTAGCCTATTGTTTCCTTCACACATTCTTCTGTTCCCTGAAGGTTTCCGATCTCTTATTGTTCTTTGTAGCGGAGGCGAAAGCGCTGGCGAGCAACGGTGCCAGATGCGAGAGAATTAGGTTAAGCTTTCAAATCACTGTCTCCTTCGAAAACTTTCGAGAACAGCCTATTAAAAAGCCTGATTAGGCATACAACGAGTATGCCAGTAGTTCTATCAAACGTAGGGCCTATAAATTTCTTCAACATGTTCTACAATTTACTTTTTTTTAGGACATCGTGATGTTGAAAGTGGGCAGCGTTTGTCGGGAAATGTTTTTTTGTTTTGTTTTCATAAGTGTGTGATAGGGGATTCTAGTCTAACGGTGTCTACATCTTTTTAGTGCCAACTTTAACATCACTAATGTGCTCATCTGCGGTGTGGCTCTTGTTTTATCAGAGTCGATTCTAGTCTATTCATAAACAGACGCGAGCCTACAGTTGCCATAGCAGGGTGGCCAGACGGCCCGATCTCGGGCTTGTAAACGCGCCCCCACCGCCGAATTCCTGAAGAATCAACTCACGGCGGGTTTGCTCCAGTTCATTCGTCAGTCATGTCATTCAGCCCCTCGGTGATGACAACGGGCCAGCAGGGTGAGCGGACGCGTTTAGTTACTTACGTGGTAGGCTACAAAATGTAGAGGGTTAGGCTTACAGTTTCAGGACATTTTTCAAAAACAAGTCTAGGTGTGTATGATAGTCAGTGGCGGGCCATTCTGTGAAAATTCAATATTTGTGCACCTGGTTAGTCAGCGAGGACAGGTGTTTCACGATAAAAGAAATATGTGTGAAAATGAGAAAATATGGACTTTGGATTTAAAAAGTAGACTAAAACAATCAGGGCAGTGCAGAGAGAGTGTGTGATGGTGTTTGTTCTGTGCTGTTGGAGAGAATACAGAGGTGTGTGTGCATGTGTGTGTTATTTTGAAGCAGAAGGTAGCCTCTTATATTCTTTAAATGTGTGTGCACTGCTGAGGTTGAAGTATAATGTATGTTATGTATTGATGAGGGAATGAGTGGTTTTGTGTGTGTGTGTACTCTTAAAACAAATGTTTTGTCCCTATCTGGACACAGAGATGTTAAAAAACATGTTTTCAACACATTTTGTGTAACAAATTAAAAAAAGGAAACAACACAAACTTCTGTTGTTGTCCCTATCTGGACACAGAGATGTGTTAAAACAACGCAAGTTGTGTTGTTTTCAACACATTCCTTTCAAGTGTGTGTGTGTGTGTGTGTGTGTGTGTGCGTTTGCTTAAAATAAACTTTTAGTGGTGAAACCTGTGAGGCAGCAATGCAGTGATGAAATCTCTCTGTCACCCAGCAGTGCATGGTGACAGGACATGCGTGTGTGTCCTGCGGAGCTGTGTTCCAGGGTTCGGTGTGTGTGTGTGTGTGTGTGAGAGAGAGAGAGAGAGAGAGAGAGAGAGAGAAGAAAGAGAGGGAGACATAGAGATGAGAGGGAGACAGAGAGAATAGTGGAAAAAAGAGATTTTGAACGTTTTTTTCCTCCCTTCAGACAGTGGTTGAGCGGTTCATTGACGCAGTGTGTGTGTGTGTGTGTGTGTGTGTGTGTGTGTGTGTGTGTGTTGTGGGCCAGGCCAAAGCCACAAATCCAAATGTCCTCATGTAGAGTGTCCTCCCTTAGAGTGTAAGAGGAGCCCAGGGCTACAGCTGTAGAGGAGAGAGATCTATAATCATCAAGAAACATCCAACACGCACGCACACATGCACACATATACACACACACACACACATGCAAGCACGCTCAGAGAGACAGGAGAGCCTCATCATGTACACACATATGCACTAGGTGTGCAGTGAGCATGCTCCATTGCCCCACTACTGTACTAGGTGTGCAGTGAGCATGCTCCATTGCCCCACTACTGTACTAGGTGTGCAGTGAGCATGCTCTATGGCTCCACTACTGAACTAGGTGTGCAGTGAGCATGCTCTATGGCTCCACTACTACCACCATATTTTCCACGACTGAGCATGCTTCGTCGTCATTGGCAGTGCTCTGTGCCAGGCTTGTTCATTAGCAGCCTGTTTAGAGGTATCTGCTGGCATGAGCTCGTTACCCAGAAGCCTTTGTGGCTCTCCCGAGGCTTTGTGGCTCGTCCAGGGTACATGCAGGGGCTGCTAACGAGGACAGCGTTCTGCTCAGCTACGCCGGGCTCTGATTGGCTGTTCACAGTTCTGGAACCCTGAATTCTGTTAGGTAATGCGAGTTCGAGACGACTTCACAGAGCCCAGTTTATGTAATCCTGACCTGAGGGACCCTGACAGCACACTAGGGACAGGTCAGGCCCACAAAGTCAACCTCCATCTAGGTTTAGACAGACGGAGAAGTTTAGGTCACTCTGCACTGAGCCCGTCCAGTACCGGTCAGTGGAGTTGACTTCTAGAGCTAAAGGACCTCAAGTGGAGTTAGAGAATATGGGTTCCTTCAGTTGGTCTAGAGCAGGGGTTCTCAAAGTGGGGTCTGGGGATCCCTTGAGGTCCGGAACCCATAGCCAAAAATAATGTACTTTAAATGATAAAGTTGAGGGTTTATCGTTTTAAAAATTCATATCTACAGATGACGCCCCTTTTCACCCATAAAACAAGCAAATTATGTCTATTTGCTCCCACCCACATTCCTTCTGCTGCCTAGCGCTGATTATTTGTCACCTACAGTAGCTAGCTGATGAATGTGTAGATATGTTTGAGTCAGTCCATGTCAACAAGTGATGCAAAATCCAAAACTGACAATAGACAAAGTTACCCACCTGTCAGAAAACACAGGAAAGTGAACTTGGACACAACTTCAGAGAATACAAATGCCATGTTTACTTGCTACGGTTATGAGGGGGTCCTCAGAAAATGTTCTGCCCCAAAAGGGGTCCTTGGAACCAAAGAAATTGAGAACCCCTGGTCTAGAAAATATTAAAAACATGTTTGGAGATTCATGTAGGTAATCTCATTATGAGAACATTAAGCCTTTATATGCTGAAGAGAACGTGTTGTGCGTATGTTTAAGAGAATGTGTTGCGTATGTTTAAGAGAATGTGTTGTGTGTATGTTTAAGAGAACGCGTTGCTTGTATGTTTAAGAGAACGTGTTGCGTGTATGTTTAAGAGAACATGTTGCGTGTATGTTTAAGAGAACGTGTGTATGTTTAAGAGAATGAGTTACGTGTATGTTTAAGAGAACGTTTTGAGTGTACTGTATCTGCTGAAGGGAGAGTGGTGTGTGTGTGTGTATGTGTGCATGAAGAGAGTGTCAGCTTCAGATGTCTTGGGTGTTGACATCTCTGTGCATGCAAATGTGCTGTGGAAAAATGAGTGACAGCTCTGACATTACATGCTAGCGTCCCTCACACACACACACATCCACACCCACACACACAGTGCTGGCATTACAAACTAGTGCCTGATACTCCTTGAACACTCATTATGTGACATAACCATACACACCCACACTGATGGTGCTCTATCTTACACTCCTGTCAGAACATACATACACACCCACACCCATTATGATCACATTTCTGGTGCTATCATACTCCTGTGAGATCACACACACTCACACACAGGCACTGTCACACACACGCATGATATGATATGAACATGATATGTTGTGTCACTCCCCCTCTTGTTGTTTCCCTGTTCCTCTGTCCTCTGTGTGTCCTGTTTTGTTTAGAGTAGAATATCAGGCCTTCAGCATTTACAACATACTATAGTCTATTGTGGCATACTGGTCCTAACCATATGTTTTTCTTTTTCGTTTGTGTATGTGTGTGTGTGTGTGTGTGTGTGTGTGTGTGTGTGTGTGTGTGTGTGTGTGTGTATGTGTGCAGGGCTGCAACCCACTGGCTCAGACTGGCCGCAGTAAGTTGCAGAATCAGAGGGCCACCCTCAACCAGCAGATCATCAAGCAGATGAGAATGAGAGCAGGAGCAGAGAATCTTCTCAAGTATGTACACACACACACATACACACACACATTTTTCTCACTCCTTCAAGAAATAAGTGTGTGTGCTTGCTTTGAACTCTAATGAATTTCTCTCTGATGATCTTATAAAGGACGGAAGAAAAAAAGAAAAATCCACACACTAGTCTGTGCAAAAGAAGTTTTTACTTAAGCTTTCGGTCGGCGTTCTCTCTGATGATCTGACATGTCTAACGTACATGCTAATAACATTATGGCTGTAAGGACTGAACGTCTACACACACTTGTGTTCCTCTGGTTCAGTTTGTGTATGGATGTGTAAGCATGGATGTGTGCTCTTGGACAATTATCATGAGAGACAGACACCAAGACAGTAGATACGCAGTGTGGGGCTGTCAGGGCTGGCACTTGGCTTGGATATACCCACCGTGACCAAACCTCTTAAAGGCCAGCAGCTTAACCTTGTGTGTGTGTGTGTGTGAGAGAGAGAGAGAGAGAGAGAGAGAGAGAGAGAGAGACTGCAGATTAACCCTGCACATTCCAGTGCTGATAAAAGGATGCGCTAAAAGACTCAAATCTGCACTAAAAGACTAAAAGACAACAAGTGACCTCACTGTCCACAGGAGCCGCTTTGTTAGTGGGTGGCATCTGCAGGTCTGTGTGTGTGTGTGTGTGTGTGTGTGTGTGTGTATGTGTGTGTATGTGCGTGTGTCTAGACCACACTGTGTTAGCATCTGTGGGTGTTAGCTTAGAGGTAAAGATGTTTCTTTATGCTGTATGATAGCAGCAGGGCTCTTTCCTGGAATTGTTGAACGTGAATTGTTGAACGTGAATTATTGAACGTGAACCTGTTACCTACTTCTTCCAAGTTTCGTTCACCTTGGAGCTTCGAGCATCAGTTCATGGTTTCAGCACAGAGTAAGTCATCTTTTAATGTTACAACAAATCCACAACTTGTTTGACACAAACAATGACAACGTGACTGCTGCTATAGAAGGTTTCCAAGATAATTAGCATCAGTTGTTCATGACTGTCTGTAACTTAGCCAACAGTTTCACAGCCTGTTCATTGACAACACTTGCTCAGAACAAGTACACACGATGACTGACATATTGTCACATTCTAAACATCTCTCTCTCCAAATAGGCTTAATCATTTTATTAGCACTAAACAAATGAAAGTGTATTGCATTGCCTATTGTTATAGGTCACTTTTAAAATCACGTCATATTATATAATTATATCCTGGCCATGGATGCATTAATCATTGCATCTGTATTCAAAAATGTCTGGTAAAAAAGCAATTAACATCCTCTCATTCACCCTGAGAGGAAAGCCCCTAAAAGGTCCAGGTTAGTGGATGCTCAGAGGTGGTGAAAAGGCCCATTATTGAATTGTCAGTGCCATGTCTCAAATCATTTCTTTTGCAAATCTGAACAATTATAAATTATACTTTTGCCCCATTTTGACTTAGGAGGGCATTGCTCCTACATACTAGCCTATAATCAAACGTCTGCTCTCTTTTTTCCTAGCCAATAATCAAACGTCTGCTCTCTTTTGGAAAGCTGAGACACTGTTGGAAAACAATTAGAATAACTGTGTGATGTACTGTCACAAAGTTACAAAGGCTAGATTATTCTTTTATTTTTCTACCCGATAACAAGCATCTTTGAACTGACCACATTTCAGCCCTCTAGGTCTTGACTTGATATGACTATGAGTCCTAGCATTAGGTCTTGTCATGCTGTGTGCAAAAGTAGATCAATATAGAATGACAACATGAGTACTTTAGACCACTATTTGCCAAGGTATGCTCATGCATTTGGTAAAATGCCCTATGAAAACTCCCCATAGGACTTTGGGTTATCCAAAATGCATACTGGCAATCAAATGCTTACTGCATATGAACCCCACAGCATAATATTTGCCTCAAATGAAAGGTAATACTCTGAAGCTTCATGCTTGCATTTGGATTGTAGGCTACTTCAGGTTCTGATATGACTACACTAAATATGAAATAATAAAAAATACAAAAATACAAATACAAATACAAAAATACAAATCTACAAAATACAAATCTTTACAATTATACACATTGATGTGTATAAGACGGGCTATATTTCTGCACAACTAATATTGGTAACTGACCTGGGGCTGGTGTATGCTAGCTGGTGATGCTAGTTGCGCGTGTAAATCCTCACAGCCCTAACCTTAAGAACGCTTCTAACCGCTGAGTTGGAAGCCTGGGCTTTTAGCTCAGTGGTTAGAGCGCTCATCAGGTTGGGGTGTAAGCATCTGTGGGTGTTACCTACCACACTGTGGGTCCTACCACACTGTGCTATTATTTAATATTTTCCATTATTTTATTTATTTACACCAACTGCACTGGGTCGTGTAACATATAGTCGCCAGGCACTGATTGACATTGGTTTTCTGGAAAACAATGGACTTTTTGACAGAATCAATCTGCCCGAGCGAAATTCTCAGGAATGCCGATGAGCACCAACTTCAAAAGATGCAAGCGGAGAAAACATCGCGGAAAGCGTGCCGGAGTCCGAAACAGGCTCAGAACTCGGGCTCACCGCCCGTCGTTGCCAAGTGTCCTATTAGCCAATGTCCAATCTCTGGATAATAAGCTGGATGACATAAGGGCACGATTGAAATACCAAAGAGACATACGTGACTGTAACATCTTCTGCCTAACTGAGACGTGGTTAACACCGCCAACACTGATCTCAACACATTCTACGCGCGATTTGACCAAATCGCGGAGGACATCACTCAGGCGCATGTTGAATGTGTGTCAGTCCTGTCAGGCCCAGTGGAGACTGCGTTCATGACGCTCTCAGAGCATGACGTGCGGAGAGCATTTAGGAGCGTGAACACCAGAAAAGCGGCAGGTCCAGATGGCATTCCTGGACGAGTATTCAAAACCTGCGCAGATCAACTTGCTCCTGTATTCACCGAAATATTCAACCTCTCTTTGGCTCAGTCAACTGTACCAACATGTTTTAAAAGATCAACAATTGTTCCTGTGCCAAAGAATTCACATCCTGCTGGCCTGAAAGACTACCGTCCAGTTGCTCCGACGTCTATAGCCATGAAGTGCTTTGAGAGGTTGGTCAAAAATTACATCTGCTCATCATTGCCCTTAAATCTAGATCCCTTGCAGTTTGCATATCGGACTAATAGATCTACTGATGATGCCATCAATTGTATACTGCATACTGCATTAGCCCACCTTGAAAACAGGGCAGGGAATTATGTGAGAATGCTGTTTATAGATTTTAGCTCAGCATTTAATACAATCAAACCTGTATTACTACTCACTAAGTTGGAAGATCTTGGACTGAATTCATCTCTGTGTAAATGGATTTTTAACTTCCTGACTGGCAGACCCCAGGCCGTGCGGGTGGGTGGTCACATCTCTTCATCCCTTACTCTCAATACAGGAGTGCCACAGGGATGTGTTCTAAGTCCATTGTTGTATTCCCTCTACACATATGATTGTACAGCAGTACATGATTCCAACATCATTGTCAAGTTTGCTGATGACACAGCAGTAGTTGGCCTCATTTCAAAGAACAATGAGCAGGCTTACTTGAATGAAGTAGACAGGTTATCCAACTGGTGCCAGGAAAACAACCTCCTCCTGAATGTTACGAAGACCAAGGAGATGTTTATAGATTTCAGGCGTGATCAGCATAAGATGTATCAACCACTTATGATCAATGACTCTCAAGTGGAAAGGGTAGAGAGTTTTAAATATCTTGGAGTCCATATTACTGAAGACCTGACTTGGACCAAGCATATTAATTCATTGGTGAAAAAGGGTCATCAGCGTCTTTTCCACCTCAGACGCCTCAAGTACTTCAAGCTACCTCAACAACTACTGAAGAACTTTTACAGAACTACCATTGAAAGTGTTATCACTGGCAGTATAACAGCTTGGTATGGAAATAGCACTGAGCTAGACCGTAAAGCTCTGAAGAGAGTAGTAAGATCAGCTGAACGTACCACCAGAAGTGCCCTACCCAACCTACAGGAAATTTACCTAAGGAGATGTCAGTCGAGAACAAGGAAAATTATCAGGGATCCCAGTCACCCCAACAACTGCCTCTTCACTATCCTACGGTCTGGGAAACGTTACCGCTGCCTGAAGTCCAACACGGAGAGAATGCGGAAAAGTTTTTACCCCCAGGCTATCAGGATTTTAAATGAGGATTGTAGCAGGAGCACCAGCATACAGTACAGCAGCCTAAACACTTTGGACTTTATCTCTTTACTCTTCTTCCTTGTCTATACATATATCCTTTGCACAGTCTTGGAGTCAGTGGAACAAGCATTTCACTGCATTTATAGGCTACCTGTATAATGTATGTGACAAATAAACATTTGATTGATTGATTGATTGATTGATTGATTGATAGCATGTGTAATGGTGTGGCTAAAGTGTGTATGATGGTGTTTGAACAAATTTAATTGTGTGTGTTGTGTGTCTTTGAAGTGTGTGTGTGTGTGTGTTTGTGTGTGTGTGTGTAGAGGTCACACCGCCACCTCATTTGTCAGGCAAATGACGTCAGCCAACATGTATGTGTGTGTGTGTGTGTGTGTGTGTGTGTGTGTGTGTGTGCATGCGTGCATGTTGTATCGCCCAGTCAGGATGTCATGCTATGCCATACTGAAGCCGAAAGAACTTCTGAATGCCAAATCTCTCAATTCTTGTGTAACGGAGGCAGACTGAGCTAGCGTGCTAGTTGCCCGTGTAAATCCTCACAGCCCTAACCTTAAGAACGCTTCTAACCGCTGAGTTGGAAGTCTAGGCTTTTAGCTCAGTGGTTAGAGCGTTCGTCTCCCATGCCAATGTGTGTGTCAAGGTGGCGGGTTTGAGGCCCGTGAGTGGTGAACGAACCAACCTTGTGACACTTGCATGACTGTCAGTCTGTCTGTCTATCTGCCTGCCAGTGATGATAGGATACGAGATGCCTGCAGTTCCTTTACTCACAAAGGTTCAGCTTTGTGTGATAGTGTATTTATATGTGTGAGTGTGTGTGTGTGTGTGTGTGTGTGTGTGTATACGTGCGTGCTGAGGTGTGGGCTGCATGACTCACTGGCATTGAAAACATTGAGGAGGGACAGAAAAACATAAGAGGGCAGAAAGCAAAATGCTTAGCTGTAGGGGGTTGTGGGGTGTTTAAAGAGTGAAGGAAAAAGCCTTAGGGCTTTCCACTTCCACTTCCGTACTTACTAGTGTGTGTGTGTGTGTGTGTGTGTGTGTGTGTGTATGCAAATATACATATGTTCTTTTTATGAGCACTTCAAAGGTGTTGGCTGCAGTCAAACACAGCCTGTAAACCCGCTGCACCACACACATCATTGGCACAGACACGCTGGACCGACGGCTGGAAAACAGGAGTCTGGGTCATAAATGCCTATTATTGTGTGTGTGTGTGTGTGTGTCTGTGTGTGTGTGTCTTTGTGTGTGTGTGTGTGTGTGACAGTGTGCTTTTGGCCTCTGTATGTATTAACAAAAACCTATTGGAACATATGTTTGTGTGGATACATTAGTGTGTGTGTGTGTGTGTGTTGGCTGCACACTAGAGCAAGAGTGAGATGCAGTGAGACTCCTGCTGGTCTGAGCTTTCAGAGTTACTCACACACACACACACACACACACACACACACACACACACACATACACACACCAACACACACCACCACGCACACACTGGACTGGCTACCCCCAGGCCTGTAGCCATGCGTCTCAGTGGCCTCTGGCGAGGCATCTGCTTGTGTCACCACGACAACTGTGTTGTGATTCAACAGTCAAAAGGACTTCCTCTAGTCACGCCCATTCTTAGACACCTAATGTTCAAGATGGATCCTGGAGCTAACAGGTCAAACGGAAATCTGATGTAATGAGAGTGGAGTATCACCCAGAGCTGACCAATGAGAATGGAATATCACCCAGAGCTGACCAATGAGAGTGGAGTATCACCCAGAGCTGACCAATGAGAGTGGAGTATCACCCAGAGTTGACCAGTGAAGTTGAGGGCTGATAGATGCTGTGTGTGTGTGTGTGTGTGTGTGTGTGTGTGTGTGTGTGTGTGTGTGTGTGTGTGTGTGTGTGTGTGTGAGTGATGTCTGTTAAGGTATGGACAGCTGATACATAGTTGTATCTGGGTATGTGTGTGTGAATGTGTATGTGTGTGTGGGTGTGGGTGTGATGTCTGTTATGGTATGGAGAGATGATAGATAGTTGTATTTTGTGTGTGTGTGTGTGTGTGTGTGTGTGTTCTCTGTTAAAGTCATGAGGAGAGCTGATAGATGGATGGATAGATGGATGTGTGGAAACCTCAGTGAGGAGAACCAGACCCCTTGTCTGACCTCATTCTTAGGTTTATCTTCTTCTCTGGCCTTTCTCTATCACTCTATCACCCCCTCCATCTCTATCACTCTATACATCCTGGCTCTGCCTTAGGAGATGGCAGGTGCTTCTGGCATTTCTACATTCCTCTTTCTTATTTCATCCCTCTCTCTCTTTCTTTCTTTCTTTCTTACTTTCTTTCTTTCTTGCTTTTGTCATTTTTATCAAAACAAACAACAGAAACAGAGCACAAAGGCCAGAGGTGTGTTCTGATTGGGCCAGCAGTGGAGAGCTTTGGTCAGACATGTTTTCTCTGAACAGTTCCATTTATGTTCAGAAGCATTTGCAGAGAACTCAAGTCAAACAGAAAGCTGTTTGAACATTGCAAACATTCATTTATGTTTGCACATTTGAATGCACCTCAGACCTAAACAGAACTAAGGGTTCTTTAGAACTGTCTCTGACAGAATTGTAATCGCTCAACAGAACTAAGGGTTCTTTAGAACTGTCTGTGACAGAATTGTAATTGCTCAACAGAACGGAACATACGCGGAACAGAACTCACCAGTCTGGCAGTGGTTAGGGAGGAGTGATTAGTGAGTAACTCTGTGGAGTGGACACACTCTACTGTTACTGACCACAGGAGAACTGCTGACATGCAGATACTCACACTCACACACACACACACACGCACACAGACATGTAGATACTCACACACACACACACAAAGACACAGACAAACACACACACACACACACACACACACACACTCACACACACAGGGCACAGGTGAAGGGCATGGTAATAGTGTGTGGTGGTTTAACCTCTCTGGTAAACATTGACCAGTGTTAAGCCCTGCCAGGGACGCTGGTTCCAGACCCCTAACCTGCCCTCTGTAACTGATATTACTGGACTTCCTAAAACACACACACACACAGTGTGTGTGTGTGTGTGTGTGTGTGTGTGTGAGAGTATGTGTGTGTGTGTGTGTGTGTGTGTGTGTGTGTGTGTCTGTGTCTGTGTGTGTGTGTGTGTGTGTGTGTGTGTGTGTTTACATGCCTGGCCTGTCACTAGCAAGTGGTTTTCCACTTATGTGCATCCAAAAACTTTCCATCCAAATCCCCAGTGTGTGTGTGTGTACGTACAGTATGTGTGTGTATATTTACAGGTGCATTTGGAAGCAGCCTCCATTGGATAGTGTTTGTGCCTGTGTGTGTGTGTGTGTTAATTGCGATCATTGCCATGTGAGAGAAGGGCTATGTTATAAAAGACAGCTGCTGTTTTATATTGACTCCAAGCCAAATATATATAAGAGTGACAAGTATTGACCCCGCCCCTCTGCTCCTGTCTCCAGGGCGACGACCAATAATAAGGTGCGTGAGAGCGTGCTGCTGGAGCTCAGCTACGTCAACTCTAACCTGCAGCTCCTCATGGAACAGCTGGAGGGCCTCAACAGCTCCGTGGAGGTCTACCAGAACGTCCAGTGAGTACACACACACACACACACACACACACACACACACACACACACAAAATGAAATGAATGAATGAATGAAACGAAATTGGAGGAGCGGCCGAGTGAACAGCCACCTGAGCGAGGAGTGGGATATATTTGCACCGCTCAGCTCACTAGCTCTGATGCACACACACACACACACACACACACACACACACACACACACATATGTAGGCATACACACACACACACACACTTGTACATCCGTCCTACCCACACCCACACACACACCCACACACACACATATGCGCACACACACACACACACATGCGCGCACACACACACACACACACATGCGCGCACACATACACACACACACACACATGATTGTGTTTGTGTAGACTTGTTTGTTGATAAAGTGTGTGTCTTCATGTATCCATGTGTTAGTATGTCTTTGTTTGTGTATGTATTGTATGTGTGTGTGTGTGTGTGTAACTTGTCGGGGGTTTTGTGAGTTAAAAGAAAACAGTTGGTTCCAAAGAAAGCACACACAGCGCTGTGGAATGCAGAGGGAGGCTGGGCAGCCTAACATGCCTTAATTAGAGTGGCATTTACACACACACACACACACACACACACACACACTGCTGAAACAAAAAGAAACAGAAGAGGGCCCTCAGAACCAAACTGGTTGAACCAGATCAACGAGAGGCTCAGATAAACATCTCAGTCCCACACATACACACACACAGACACACACACACACATACACAGTGGTGACTGATGGAGGCCGAAGCTATGATGGATGTGTTGAAATGAGGACACTGATGTTGTGACAGCTCTGAGAAGGGATAAACACACTCTACTCATTCACATGTTGAAACCCAACACACACTCAGACACACACATACACACACACACACATACACACAGGTGGTCAAGTCCACCTACACACTTTCACCACACATGACCAGCTCGGTCTGTTCACATATCTTATCACCTGCTAAAAGACAAGAGGAGAAAGGAGAAGAGAGGAGGAGAAGAGAGGAGGAGAGTAGAGGAGAAGAGAGAAGGGGAGTAGAGGAGAAGAGAGGAGGAGAGAGTTGAGGAGAGTACAGGAGAGAGGAGAACCGAAAGGAGTAACATAAAGAGTAGAAAGAAAAGGAGGAGAGTAGAGAAAGAGAGAGGGAGGAGAAAAGAGGAGGAGAAGAGAGGAGGAGAGTAGAGAAAGAGAGAGGGAGGAGAAAAGAGGAGGAGAAGAGAGGAGGAGAGTAGAGAAAGAGAGAGGGAGGAGAAAAGAGGAGGAAGTTGATTTGCCTTTCGGGGAAGCCCCTCTGAAGATCCTGTCCTGCAGCTGTCAGATGAACTGATGAGCTAATCTCAGGGATGCTAATCTGGCTCTGCTATCGGCCTGTCTGGCCTACTCATAGTACTGAGTGAGGGCTGCTATCTGGCACTCTGTGATTGAATGGTCAGGGCTGTTATCTGGGCTCGGTGGTTCAAGAGGTACTGACCATAAGGACAGATTAGTCTCTTCTCACAGATGATGTCATTGAAGGAGGGGTGTTGCCCAATCAGGATACACCTTTAGGATGAACACACACTTTTCTCTTTCGCATCTATCTTTCTCACAAACACAATCTCTTTCTCTCTCTCTTTCTCACAAACACAATCTCTTTCTCTCTTTCTCACAAACACAATCTCTCTCTCTCTCTCTCTCTCTCTCTCTTTCTCACAAACACAATCTCTTTCTCTCTCTCTTTCTCACAAACACAATCTCTATCTCTCTTTCTCTCTCTCTCTCTCTCTCTTTCTCACAAACACAATCTCTCTCTCTCTCTCTCTCTCACACACACACACACCCTTACTCTCACTGTATGTTTGTATGTGCGTGTGTGATGTGTGTGTTCTCGTGTGATTTTGGCTGCAGGTGTCCAGGCACAATACATTATTATTCTCATGAGACACAAAGAACAAACTCTTCTTCTCGACCTCTTTTTCTCCTTTTCACCTTCTCCTGTTCTCTCTCCCTCCCCTCTCTCTCTCTGTGTGTGTGTGTGTGTGTGTGTGTGTGTGTGTGTGTGTGTGTGTGTGTGTTTCACTGGAAAGGTGAAGGTTCTCCACAGATGTATAGATGAATGTAGGACATGTGTCACTGTCACAGGACTCAGTCATCTCAACACACACATTTACTCTATCCTTCACATCATGTGTGTGTGTGTGTGTGTGTGTGTGTGTGTGTGTGTGTGTGTGTGTCTGTCTTCATGAAGTGTTTTCTTTTCTGTAGTTTCACATGAGTGCACAAACATACTACCCTTAAATGACAACTAGCAACAGAGAAGAGAGAGAGAGAGAGTGTGTTGGGGTTTAGTGTGTGTTGGGAGAGAGTGTGTGTTGGGGTTTAGTGTGTGTTGGCGTGGAGTGTGTGTTGGGGTGGAGTGTGTGTTGGGGTGGAGTGTGTGTTGGCGTGGAGTGTGTGTTGGTGTAGTAGAGTGTGTGTTGGCGTTTAGTGTGTGTTGGTGTTTAGTGTGTGTTGGTGTAGTAGAGTGTGTGTTGGTGTTTAGTGTGTGTTGGTGTAGTAGAGTGTGTGTTGGCGTTTAGTGTGTGTTGGTGTTTAGTGTGTGTTGGTGTAGTAGAGTGTGTGTTGGTGTAGTAGAGTGTGTGTTGGCGTTTAGTGTGTGTTGGTGTAGTAGAGTGTGTGTTGGTGTTTAGTGTGTGTTGGTGTAGTAGAGTGTGTGTTGGTGTAGTGGAGTGTGTGTTGGCGTTTAGTGTGTGTTGGTGTTTAGTGTGTGTTGGTGTAGTAGAGTGTGTGTTGGTGTAGTAGAGTGTGTGTTGGCGTTTAGTGTGTGTTGGTGTTTAGTGTGTGTTGGTGTAGTAGAGTGTGTGTTGGTGTAGTAGAGTGTGTGTTGGTGTTTAGTGTGTGTTGGTGTTTAGTGTGTGTTGGTGTAGTAGAGTGTGTTGGTGTTTAGTGTGTGTTGGTGTAGTAGAGTGTGTGTTGGTGTTTAGTGTGTGTTGGTGTAGTAGAGTGTGTGTTAACGTTTAGTGTGTTGGTGGTTTTAGAGAGAGGGAGTGCTGTGTTGGAAGGTTGTTTCCATGGTATCAGTCGGTCATGAAGATAAGACCAGGTTAAACACAGCTGCTACTGCAGCCCAGGAGACCCACACACACACACACAGACACACACACACACACACACGTGTTTACCTTGGAAAGAATTGTTTCTCATTAGGAAGATAAAAGTATAGTGTCTATTGGCCTGTTTGTTTTTAGAATGTGTGTTAGGTGGTGAGCCAAGACACGCGTGTTCAAGGTGTACAGCCAGAGACCACTTAATATGTTTGTGTGGGAACTCTAATTTGAAACATGGCCCTTCCTGCTGATTACTGTTAGAGACTGCATTTGGTACATTCAGTACACGTCTGTATTGAACCTTCCTGCTGATTAACATTAGAGACTGCATTTTGTACATTCAGTACACGTCTATTGAACCTTCCTGCTGATTAACATTAGAGACTGCATTTGGTACATTCAGTACGTCTGTATTGAACCTTCCTGCTGATTAACATTAGAGACTGCATTTGGTACATTCAGTACATGTCTGTATTGAACCTTCCTGCTGATTACTGTTAGAGACTGCATTTGGTACATTCAGTACACGTCTGTATGGAACCTAACGAACCTGTACACCCCTGCTGTGTACGCCACAAGACATATGGGCTCAAATGGGTCTCAGACCACCTCAGCAAATGGTGTGAGAGAATGGATCACAATGCCTGTTAGTGATTGTTTACACTTTTATTTAGAGCTGACCATTTGTGTGTGTGCGTGTGTGTGTGTGTGTGTAGGGAGAGCGCCAGTATTCCACTGATTGCCCTGGGTCTTAAAGAGACAAAGGATGTGGACTTCGCAGTGGCCTTTAAGGTAAGAACAAACCAACATACATGACGGCAGCTCACACACACGCACAAACAAACAAACACACATACACACACACACACATACATATACACACACACAGACAGACAGACACACACACACACACACACACACACACACACACACACACAGGCACGCACACAGACACACACACACACGCATGCACATACACACAAGCATATCTCTTACTATAGATGTATATATTATTATTGGAGAGACATCAAAGATTATGAAAACGGCCAGAGAGAGAGAGAGTGAGAGAGAGAGAGAGAGATAGCAGATAGACTTTGCGTAATTGGGTCAAACAGGTTTGCTGGACTTCCTGCCAGTTATTTATGACATGATAATGTCAAGGTGTGTGTGTGTGTGTGTGTGTGTGTGTGTGTGTGTGTGTACGTGTTTTGCAATAACCATGGCACTGTCTATAGCCTGAGGAAAATTTTCAATGTCACCAGTGGTATGAGTGTGAAGAGCAAGGGCCTAGTGTGTGTGTGGTTGTGTGTGTGTGTGTGTGTGTGTGCATTAATGTTTTCTCTCCTTTTCAGGACTTCCTCCTTGAGCACTACAGTGAGGATGGAAATGACTTTCAAGATGAGATCGCTGACCTCATGGACCAGAGACAGGTGTGTGTGTGTGTGTGTGTGTGAGAGAGAGCCAGAGAGAGTGAGAGACCTTCTGATAGATGCACATTCTTGGATGCATAGTCTATACACATATACACATAAGCAAGCATACATTGTTATTTCAGCTCAGCCATGCTCATTTCATGTGTGTGTCTGTGTGTGTGTGTGTGTGTGTTGCAGGCGTGTCGTACCCCTAGTCGAAGTGGTGAGGGGATTGACTTGTTGGCCAACTACTTCAGTCAGCTCGCCCTGATTGAGAGCAGATTCTTCACCCCCAACCGCCAGATCGGACTCTTCTTCACCTGGTACAATCACACACACACACACACACACACTCACACTCAGTGGTTAAATTGGCTTTTGTGCCATAAAATGACTTTGACTTTGAATGTCAAAAGTCATTTTGTCATTGACTTTGAATGTGTTTTGTGTGTATAAGGTAGGGTTGAGTAGTTATTCAAACAAAGAGAAATACTTTACAATTCACTTACTTTATTATTATTGTTTACCTTTGATTATTATTGTTTACCTTTGATGTTAACAGGCAGGTTGTGCCTTTCTTTAGGGCTTTTCTACTAAATGTTTCATACATCAAAATTACTGATCCTGCACACTTCTTTACATGTTCAATCTCTACTGCCCATCAAAAACATCTTCCAGGGTCCGCTCAATCGTTATAGATCAGGGGTGTTATAAGGTCTAGATCTGCACTGGGGCACAAGCCTTCCTAGGGGGGGTCTGGGGACATGTTCCCCTGTATGAAAATGTTTATATTTGAATGCTTAAATGCATCAATCTGGTGCACTTTGAAAAGAAATTCAGGGGTTTCACTTAATAATTTTTATATATGGTTGGAAATATTTGTGCTGTAGCCTAAATTATTTTGTGCTTCAGAATTTTAACCATACACACACAGGTGGAATAGTTATGATGAAACTGCAATAAGTTCACAACCACAAAGCATATTTGCTGAGTAAGCTAGTCATATTGGTCATTGAGTTATCATGGGCATCTATACGTGCTACATCTTCCTTTTTCAGGACAGTCTGACACCCATATCTGCTACCCGATATGGTTTTTTCAGGGCCGATACCGATATCAATTATTACCAAAACAGGAGGCCAATAACCGATATGTAAAACCGATATGTCAGTTGTCAAAAAGGGGGGTAGATAGTAAAGGCGAAATGCTGCAAAAAATTCACTCAAAAGCATTTAATTATGCAAACTTTTCTTTTGATATACAATTGTCTCTCAACTTGCATCACATGTAAATCCTAAAAAATATATTAATCCAAGAACTGAGTGATAGCAATTATTTTCAGACTAGGCCTACACAATGGGCTATGTGCTTGTTAAGGACCTGTCACAAAGAGGATGCTTTGCCATCGCGGTGTGAGTGCACGAGAGAGGAGAGGAAGAGGTGCATGCGTGATGGCAAGTGTTACGGTTGAACAGTTTAACAAAACAGTTTAAAAATAGTTCTTAGGCTATCTAAGCATGCAATTTGTGTCCATGTGTAGTGTAGGCTACACTTTGGTGAGCCTAAAAGGTACGTTAATAGCCAGCTCAGGCCGCGATTTAGGCTAGCCTACTTCAGGTCGAATTAAATTACGGCTGGCCCTGGGTGCCTGTAGCCTAGTATTTTCTGACAGTCCGTTTCAAAAAAGGAGCAACTAGACTTTTGGCGTTAAGCTACCGCATTTTTAGGACTTGTCTATGTAGGCCTAGGGATAAGCGTCAACCCGAGGTGTCCGTTATTCACAATTAATGGACGAGGCAGAGGCAAAAAGAACTCCCGGCAAGCGCAGCACCGAGTTTGTAGGCTAACTAGTAGCCTAGGCTAAACTCACTAACGTGCATCAATCGGGAATTCGCTAAATGAAGGAAGTGGGTGCTTTACTTATTGATCCGGATCAAAGAGACAATAGCGTCCAAAGTGGTGTTTTTGTAACTTCAGTGTAGATGATTGAGATTTATTGCAACTTCAGCAATGTAAGGTACCTTCCTTACCTTCGAAAAATAGCTCCGTACAGCTGAAGCCCATCTACACTCTGCCTCAGTGAGAGTCTAGCCTGGCTAGCGCCACCACTTCAAATCGCGCGCAAGGCAGCATGGGAACACCCAGGCTAGTGAGAATCCTAAACTTTCTCTGTGTTCAGTCTTCGATCCTGATTGGCTGCATTCGTGTTAACTAACAAATCAGACGGTGTAGTGGGCGGGACAATGCTCTCGACCACAGAGTAGCAAATGCAGGGAGTGAGAGACGCTTTACAGACAAAGTAGCGCGTTTCATTCTTTATCCATTTCAATATCGGCTTATCGGTGGAAAAAATGACCGATACCAATTATTATAAAAATGCCAGCTAAATATCGGCCCGGCCGATAATTGGTCGACCCCTAGTGATAATATAACATGCGTCAGATGTCATATTATATTATGGCATCTGGCAATATAAGAACCATGATGGTGGGATACTCTGGCTAAGTAATTTACAAAAATGTTTGTACTGACATACTTTAGGCTAAATAGTTATATATATACATTATAATTTTGGTCCAAAGTTGGAGACTATGTAGAAATTTGTTGCAATTTAAAAAATGGATTACTCGGGAACCGCTTGTTGTACAGATGCATGCGTTATATCCTCATATTCGGAAATGTCTGCTGTTTATTGTAATATACGGTTTGCCTTGTGTTGAGTGAAGAGTTGGTATGCAGAGATGTGTGCAGAATGCAAATATGATTACATTTCATGTAAGTTCAATGTTAAGTTTCTCACAGACCATTTATCACAGCAACTTGGTGTTAATATCATGTGTGTGTGTGTCCTGCAGGTACGACACATTCACAGGCGTGCCGGTGTGTCAGCAAAATGTCTCTCTGGAGCGTGCGAGCGTGTTGTTCAACATGGCTGCCCTCTACACACAGATTGCCACACGCTGCAACCGACAGACCAACACTGGATTGCATGAGGCCATCACAGCCTTCCAGAGAGCCACAGGTCAGACCAGTGTGTGTGTGTGTGTGTGTGTGTGTGTGAGTGCGCGTGTCAGACAGGAACACCCACATCCTTCTCCACTGGAAGGTGTGTGTGTGTGTGTGTGTGTGTCAGACAGGAACACCCACATCCTTCTCTACTGTGTAATAGGTAACTCCTCTGTAAATCAAAACACACCTGTCCGCACCTGGCCTCACCCTCACACACACCCCTCCAGGGACCAAGAATCTGAACCAAACCAGTCTGCTCTTTTGTTCATCCTGTGTGTGTGTGTGTGTGTGTGTGTGTCAGCTGCTGCACAAAGCTTCTGGACAAAGTACAATACACCCAAATAAGACAAGACAACAAATGTTACAACTAAGTGGTTTTCAAATCTGAATAACAATGTAAATGCTCTAAGAAGTGTCCTTAGAGAATCCCGAACACCCCACACATTGGAGTTGAAAACATTGACTAAAAACATTCTCATTCTGGGAGTAGGTTGTTGTTTTGATGCGTACATGGACCTGTGTTTTTCTGAGAAAATTTTGAAATACCAGCCATTACGATGCTTTAGCAGTGTTGAAATACCAGCCATTAACAATACTTTAGCAGTGTTAAAATACCAGCCATTAACAATGCTCTAGCAGTGTGTGGTTACAGCACACAACTGATTATCCTAAGTGCACAGACTGCGTCAGAGGCTTGCACTGAGTAAAAAGACCTGTAAGCAATTAGCCACATACTGTTCTGTGTCAGCAATCATAGGCAGTCTCAGTCTGAATGTTTGGAAAAGGCGATGCCACCTCTATCCTTAACATACATACCCTATTTATTTATTTATTCATGTGGTTGTGACTATTAGCACAATGTTTATATTGTCAAGTAAAACATAACAGGCTCTTTGTCAATACTCGGATGCTGTGTTGTTTTAATCAGTATTGGTCATTCCAAATAAAATAATCAAATGTGTCAAAGTCCTTTTAGGCAACTCAGTGGCCATCTTGTTAACGCACTTTGGGTAGTTATCGGGCAGCTATTTTCCTATTCAGGTGAATGGGGAGGCATACAGGAAGGGGCGGGTCCTGCGGGATATGTGTAGAGGCTACTGCCATGTTTGCGTTACAAACTAGCCCAATGCATTTCTATGGAGGATTCTTTGAGTGCTGTGTCTGTGTGTGTGTTTCGTCAGCAGCAGGTAGATGTGCCGTATGTCGCTGTAATATATGTGTGTGTGTCGTAACAGCATTTACATAACGAGCAGCTCAAGTGCTGTTAATTAGAGAGTCACTAATTAAGCTCTAGTGAAGGCCAGCTGCTGTGGCACAAGTACTCAGTGTCAACAATACACCATCAGTTGGAAAGAGACATCTTCTGAAGGGTCATTATATGAGACAGGTGTGGGTGTGTGTGTGTGTGTGTGTGATCTGAACTCTCCCGTGTGTATACTGTGTGTGTGTGTGTGTGTGTGTGGGTACCTGTTCAACCCATATGGATTTTTTACTCCATGTTAATGTGTGTGTGTGTGTGTGTGTGCAGGCGTGCTTCACCACCTGAAGGAGACGTTCACACACACCCCAAGCTACGACATGAGTCCGGCCATGCTGAGCATGCTGATGCGCATGATGCTGGCCCAGATCCAGGAGTGTGTGTACGAGAAGATCGCCCTGCCCGGCATTCGCAACCACTTCCTCCTGCTGCTCAAGATGGCCCAGGAGGCCGCCAAGGTACGGCAGGGCTCGACAAGTCAGGGGGATGTGGCCGCTGGGTGGGGTCTGAGTTCACTGACTGGCTGGATGCTCAGCCCTCATTAGTTGGATTCATTCAAATGGGCGTCGGCCTGGCCTGAGTCTGTCCCCTTCACTCCAGCGATAATCTTTTGAATGCTTATGTCATACAGTATGTCATTTCCTCTAGGTCACTTATGTGGACATACAGTATGTCATTTCCTCTAGGACACTTATGTGGACATACAGTATGTAATTTCCTCTAGTACGCTTATGTGGACATACAGTATGTCATTTCCTCTAGGTCACGTGTTCGGCTGGGCTTTACCTCTGTGGAGAAAATCAGCTAACAATGCCTCAAATGGCCTTGGTCACCTGGGCTCTGTTGAAATGATGTCCAAAAAATGTCCAATTCAAGCACTGTCTTCAGGCCAGAGTTTATTAATGTGTGTGACATCACTCCCTTTCAGGTGAGTGAGATGTACGACATCGCCCATCAGTCTATGATACAGACGCCAATCAAAGACAACGTGCCCCTGTTCTGGTCCACCATGGCCCAGGTCAAGACCAGCCACTACCGCTCACTGGCTCACTACTTTACCGCCACCGCACTCCTCGACCATCAGGGTAAGACACACACACACACACACACACACACACACACACACATACACACACACACACACACACACACACACACACACACACACACACACACACACACACACACTCAGATGGAGAGAATAGATGAAAAGAAAGAGAAAGAGAAATCCTGGTGATAGTTGTAGTTTAATGGATATCGTTTGGTTCTGACTGTGTGTGTGTGTGTGTGTGTGTGTGTGTGTGTGTGTGTGTGTGTGTGTGTGTGTGTATGTGTTATGCTCAGTGAGTCCCAGTGATGATGAGGACCAGCAAGAGAAGGCCTTCTCCCAGCTGTACGACGCCATGCCGGACGGTCAGCCTCCACTGGACATCCTCAAGAGCCAGAAGGAGCGAGAGCGCATCGGTGAGGCCAGAGGGCAAAGGTCATGACCTTTACATGACCTTCACTGTGTCTGAGTACCTTTACATGACCTTCACTGTGTCTGAGTACCTATTAGTAGCTCTGAGTATCTCTGCTGTAGTGTGTGTTTGTGTGTTTGTAAGTGTCTCTTCAATATGTGTGTGTGTGTGTGTGTGTGTGTAGTGTGTGTCTGTGAGATCCTACTGACTGCTATGAGTGTGTGTCTTCGTAAGTGTGTGTGTGTGTGTGTGTGTGTGTGTGTTGTTTCTGACGGCTGTGTTGTGGTGTGCACAGGTAAGGCTCACCTGCGGCGTGCGATCCTGGAGCACGAGGAGGCGTTGCGGATCTTCCGTCTGTGCGGGGAGCTGCGACGTCTGGACATCCTCAACGAAATCCTGCAGGCCACACACAGACGCTCGCTCGCCAAGTTCACTCTGCACGAGGACGAGGACGAGGACCAGTTCACCGACTACATGGAGGCTCCCGACATCAACTGTACGTGTGTGTGTGTGTGGTGAATGATGATATCATAAGGCAACTAAACTATCTGTGTAACATCAGCAGCTGACCTTTGTCTGGTGTATGTTTTGTGTCTCTGTATCTTTGTGTTCACAAGGGTGTGTGTGTTTGTGTGTGTTTGTGTGTGACGAGTGTTGTTGTAGAGAATGCGTGTGTGTGTGTATCTATGTACTGACACTTTTCATCGTTGTGTGTTATCACAAAAGAGAAAACTCCCTGATTGCAGCGATTGAAGTGTCTCATGCTGTGTCTCTTGTCCTCCCGTATTCAGCTAAGACGGAGCAGAAGGCGGAGATGGAGCTCCCAGGGTCCACTAAGGTGAAAGTGACAGACCTTTTCCATCGGCTGGTATGTGGGCTACTAATCCATTTCACATTAACCTGCAGCTTCACACACTTCCATCCCAAAGCAGCACACAAGCACAGAGCGACCGCTGGATGGACTGTGAATAAGTGTGTGAGTGTGAGTGTGTGTGTGTGTGTGTGAGAGAGTGTGTGTGTGTGTGTGTGTGTGAGTGTGTGTGTGTGTGTGTGTGTGTGTGTCCATCTCCTTGTCCAGGGCTCCGTGCTCTGGGGTTGTGTGCTGCTTTTGGAATCGCTTGAAAGTCAACTCTAACATGAATAACCAGCAGAGGGAAGAGGGACTGTGTGTGTGTGTGTGTGGGTGTGTCTGTCTGTGTGTGTGTGTGTGTGTATGTGACTGATGTTATGTCACCTAAACCACACACACACACACAGACACATCAGCAGATTGAAACAGGCTGTGTGTCTAGCTGGGTTTGCGGGCTCTACACTTTATACTTATACTTAAGGACATCTCCTTACTCTGAACTCACAAGTGTTCAGGCAGTGGCCTAGATGGCGTGTGTGTGTGTGTGTGTGTGTGTGTGTGTGCAAAATATTCGGAAGAACAGGTGTTCTATCTGCATGTGGATGTGTGTGTGTGTGTTCCATCTGTGCTGTTATAGTGGTGGTTTGAGAAGTCTTTGTAATAATATGTAAGTAACCCAGTGAGGAGCAATGCGTGTGTGTGTGCGTGGGCATGCATGTGCGTGTGTGCATGTGTATACACGTGCATATGCGTGTGTGTGTGTGTGTATGTGTGCGTGTGTGTGTGTGCGTGCGTGTGCATGCGTGTGCATGCATGTGTGTGTGTGACTGGAGCCAGCTGCAGTGTGGTCAGTTCTATCTAAGACATGAGAAATCCCCTCAGTGGCCTTCATGAGGAGTAATCCCTAAAGATCTTGCAGAGGTGGAGATAAGCCACTGTTGCACTGCGTCCTCAGCCATTCTCACTGGAATATGACAGACAGACAGGCACACACACACACCCCTAACACACAAAAGGACACCTGCACACACACACAAACTCTGCTGACTTACACACTTTATATACTTTATTTGATTTCACTTTACAAGTCAAGTTACATTATGAATCAAATCTTCTGAAAAATCCCTTAGATTAAAGCAGTTAGGCAATCTGCTCATTGAGTTTACAGATTCAAGGGTATAGGAAGCATCTTCTCTTCCAAATAAACATGCTTCCTATAATTGCTAATATGGAACACACACACACACACACACACAGACACACAGTCTGACAGCCTGTCAGGTTGATTTGGGCACTGGAGGAACTGGTCTAAGAAGAAACTAAACTTCACCTCATGAATACCTGAGCTCTGACTAAAGCCTCCCTCAATGGACAATTGTTCTACAGGGAGGAGAAGGGTGACAAAGGCAGATTGGTATGGCTTTCTGTGTGTGTGTGTGTGTATGTGTGCGTGTGTGTGTGTCTGCGTGTGTGTGCGTGTGTGTGTGTGTGTGTGTGTGTGTGTGTGTGTGTGCGTGCGTGTGCATGCGTGTGCATGCATGTGTGTGTGTGACTGGAGCCAGCTGCAGTGTGGTCAGTTCTATCTAAGACATGAGAAATCCCCTCAGTGGCCTTCATGAGGAGTAATCCCTAAAGATCTTGCAGAGGAGTGGAGATAAGCCACTGTTGCACTGCACGTCCTCAGCCATTCTCACTGGAATATGACAGACAGACAGGCACACACACACACCCACACACACACAAAAGGACACACACGCACACACACAAACACGCACGCACACACTTTATATACTTTATTTGATTTCACTTTACAAGTCAAGTTACATTATGAATCAAATCTTCTGAAAAATCCCTTAGATTAAAGCAGTTAGGCAATCTATCGTGAGTTTACAGATTCAAGGGTATAGGAAGCATCTTCTCTTCCAAATAAACATGCTTCCTATAATTGCTAATATGGAACACACACACACACACACACACAGACACACAGTCTGACAGCCTGTCAGGTTGATTTGGGCACTGGAGGAACTGGTCTAAGAAGAAACTAAACTTCACCTCATGAATACCTGAGCTCTGACTAAAGCCTCCACTCAATGGACAATTGTTCTACAGGGAGGAGAAGGGTGACAAAGGCAGATTGGTATGGCTTTCTGTGTGTGTGTGTGTGTATGTGTATGCGTGTGTGCGTGCGTGCGTGTGTGTGTGTGTGTGTGTGTGTGTGTGTGCAGTAATTGCTAGTTGAAACCTGCCTCAATGCAAAGAGTATGTCGATCTGGGCTGTTGGAGTTACTTTATGCTGTCCAAGTCTCAGGGTTACCATGATCAGGGTTGCCATGGTGCTGCATCGTCGTAGTAACCCTCGTTGCTCCTGTGTTCCAGGGCCCACTGTCGGTGTTCTCAGCCAAGCAGCGCTGGACCGCCCCCCGCACCAT
>NC_063209.1:18098814-18101314 GCF_017589495.1 Alosa alosa | reverse complement strand
TGGTCACACACACGCACACACACACACACTCGAGCATGAATGATCAACTCTGACAGCAGCCAGCAGGGGCATAGATCCAGCCCTTGAGCAGAACGGTTCTGGTTCAGCTGCGGCCTGGTTCTGGCTCAGTTGTGGCCTGGTTCTGGCCCTGCCTGGGCTGCTGTTTGGATCAGCATTACTGTCCCACGGCGCTGCTAACTGACCACTGGACGTTAGCTGACACAGCTGGTGTTGGTGTTATTGCACTATCTACAACGTAGATTATTATACACGTTTGATAATCAAATTATTTATGTGCAAAAAAAGGAAGGAAAATATATATCTGTATAAACTATATATATATATATATATAACACATTGTTAAACTTTGGATGTAGTTTTGTTTGGTGAGAATGTGATTATGTGTGCATCTTGTTAGGTATGTACCACAAAACCTTTTTTATACAAGCCTGTCTCCATTTGAATTCTCTGACATATTTTTCTTCATCAGTTAGCTAACATGAATCAGTAATAGTATTGTGTTTTCTGTGGTCCAGACCATAATTGCTGAAATGTTCCTCAATGAGTAGTTGTAAATTATGGAATGTTGAGTTTAGTATTGGTGCCAAGGTCCACTGGAGTCATTGAAGCACCAAGTTCCTGTTGCCTCTTAGTCCTGTTTCTGACCACCAGTGCTTAAATGAACTTTTCAGCCCACAAAGGGCTCTTCTCCATGTATAGTATTGTTGTATATGCTCCTGTGTTAAAGTGCTCTATATGTGTGAGGATATGGTCATTAATAGAGGTGGTTGGCTGACCTTATGTAACGGTGGAGGGTGACGTTCTCTCTCCTGCAATAACGGACGTCTCAGTACTGTCTGTTTGGCCCTTTATGACACTTTATTAGAACTCTGCTGAACAGATGTGATGCGTCTTACTTCTGTGTATAGAGGGATAGTTCCTTTACCTGTTCTGTGCATGTGCATAGAGTTACAGTTCCTTTACCTGTTCTGTGCATGTGCATAGACTTACAGTTCCTTTACCTGTTCTGTGTATAGAGGTACAGTTCTCTGCTAGTGATGCCTATGTTAGCTCCAGGTGCTGGGTAGTAATGAGTTAGGGGGTGATATATGTATGATGTCACAGCTGTCTATAATGTTCAACTCAATAAAAAAAAATAAGGGGCAGAGTTGGTGTGTGTGTGTGTGTGTGTGTGTGTTTATCTCATCAAAAGCCTACTGTAATGAAACTTCAAACAACACAGGTGGTCTACAGGCCTTCATCCAGCCCTACATTCACAGACACACACACACACCTCCAACACAGGTAGTCTACAGGCCTCGCGGACCTGTGATCGGATAGATATGCCACGCATGTCAGATGAAAGAGGAGACAGAGCTATCATTTGATACCAAGTACATCCTTCTGGGTTATAAAACAGACAGGTTTTATCTGTGCCCAGCCCTACATTCACACACACACACACACCTCCAACACAGGTGGTCTACAGGCCTTAACCCAGCCCTATATTCACATCCCTAAGACACACAGCTCCAAATGGATCGACACAGTATCTGGAAATGACGAGATGCAGGCTCTCCTAGTGCACCCTGGGTAAACTCTATGAGCGGTATTAAACTGGAATAAGTCAAATCTGACAGGCTCTCTAAGTGAATTCTGGGTAAACTCAATGAGCTGGTAAACTCTACGACCTGGAGTAGGTCACCTTAGAGCTATAGAGCAGATCCTCCATCTGACATCACACACACACATCTCGACCCCCTTTCTGTCAGTGTCAGCAGGGGTGGCGGACAGCTCATTCTCTCCTGAAGACTTCGAGTACCGGACGGTTACCGTGGGAACCAGGTTCTTGCGCATGATGTGGTGGGCTAATGGTGTTTAAATTGTGCCCAGATTTCTCCACTGAGCGCTGTGGTGCCGCGGTTTGGCAGTGCTGGAACAGTACAGCTGTCTGAATGCCAACAATGATGTCAGTGTGGTTTGCTGTGTGTGTGTGTGTGTGTGTGTGTGTGTGTGTGTGTGTGTTTGAGACATAGTAATGTATTTGGGTTATGTGCGTCTGGTTGGGAGGGAGAAATGTATGTGTGCATATTTTAAAATGTTTATGTTTGAGAGAGCTATATACAGGTATGTGTTTCCCTCTCTGTGAGTGTATGTGTGTGTGTGTGTGCATGTGCGTGTGTGTGTGTGTGTGCAAATCTGCAGAGGTTTTTAGGTTACGTAGAACAGTGGTGAGGCCCTGTGTTGAGTTATGAATCTAATAATCCAACCGTGTGGCTAAATGTGTGTGTTTGTGTGTGTGTGCGCTCTCTCTATCTCTCTCTCTCTCTCTCTCTCTGTCTAGCTCTCCCTCTCTCTCAGACACACACACACACACACACACACAGTGCATTGAAACAGGACTCTGGTTTTCCTTTCCAGCCCAATATGCTGATGCATGAGAATGTGTGGGAGAGTGAACGACTGTGTGCATTAGTGGAAAGATCTGAGGAAATACAAG
>NC_063209.1:18085304-18098314 GCF_017589495.1 Alosa alosa | reverse complement strand
ATCAGATCTTAATCTCTCCGCATATGTGCAACTTGCTTGCACATAAATGCACTTTCTGGGTCATGTGTTTCATTTCAGAAGAGGATCGCTGGTAGAGCCTGGGGAGGAGGAGGCTCAAACTCATTAGAGAGTGACTGACACCGGCCTTGCCGAGCGCTCACACGCCATGGCAGCAGAACTGCAGAACTGGCTAGTCCTCTCCTCCCCACCGCAGCGTAATGACGGCCCTCGGGCTCTGAAGGCTTCCAGTTCAATGTTGGCAACATGTTGGCCTAGGCCTACTGCATGCTTTCACCACACTGAGCCCTAAACTGTATTACACAGGTGTTTAGCGCCCTCTGGTGGCAGATAAAACACTAATAACTTTTCGAATTCAAAAGCTCACACTGTCCATTTGAATGCCAATGTAAACTTCATATAGTCCAAAATGGCAGTTACGGTGGTGAACAGATGTGTTGCCTCTGTGGTGTAGCCTAGGCTATTGGTTCTCAAAGTGGGGTCCGGGGACCCCCAGGGGTCCGCAGCACATTGTCAGGTGGTCCCTGACAAAGTTTGCTACAAAATATGAAATTGTCTTATATGGCTTAAAATGCTACAGTATCAGTATTTGCCCGATTCGCTGATACGCTATCAATCATGTCAAAAACACTTTACTATTAATTAACCGCCAACAAAATGAAAGTTATGTGAAGCAAACACTATGTGTTCAACACAATAGGCCTACATTTGACAAAGAAACAACAAATCTTTAAAAAAAATCCTACATACTGTCAAAGTTTGCTAACATGACTATTGTGGTATTAGCACTGTTTTTTTAAAAATACATATAATATAAGCATCTAACAGAAAAAAAGGCTATACAGCCACAGGATTAACTTAAGTTTTATGTGTTATGACATGAGGGGTCCTTGAGAATTTTTCTACTCCATGAGGGGTCCCTGGCCCACAGTAGTTTGATACTCTTGTTTAGCTAAAAGTTTTCTCCTAGCCGAGCGTGAGCGCCTAGAATCTTTGGCCTAGGCTAAGTAATTTACATAAGTGATGTTTATAGTGAGAGTGAGAGAGTCTACTTTAATTTAGTTTTCATATTGGAAGCAATTGTATCTTGTAGCCTATAACAAGCTTCTTAATAGGCTACCCTTATTAAAAGAGTTTTGCACAGATGGTCCAAAGGTTGTCCTATACCTTTGTATAGTAGGCTAATTTAGGAAAATATTAGTAACATATCTAGAGACTACAAATGTATAGGCTGCAAATTAGTGATAAAGTGATTGATTAATATCAAAGATTCTAGAACAGAGCTCCGCTCTAGAATCTTTGATTAATATTATGCAAAACACCCAAAAGCGCCAAAGACAGATGGCGTTGCTAAGAAGATTAAAGCTGCGTTCTGAGTGGCTACTCACTTTCAAGTCAACCAATAGGATAACCTGTTGCTTCGAGGCCATATGCCTTTTGAAGCGTCTCTTTCTCGTAGGCATATGTGCCCTACTCGTAACTGACAGTTGCCATAGACGGGGAAATGAATTCATCTTTGTAAATAATCCCATGGATAAATGTCAACAGACATCTAGTTTATTTATTTCAGGACCCGAGCCAAAGTGACTACCAGAATACTAAGTTAACTGTGTGCGTCTTACAGCCGTGTGGAAAAGAAACGAGGAAACAGGCTAACTTTAGGCTAACATTAACGTTGCTTTTTGAGAAGATGTCAAAATTTAATTTCAGCTTCAGGAGAAGCGAAAGGAAAGCATTTGTGAGTTGTCATCATCTTTACAATTCCACTCACCTGTTTGTTTGACTTAACTGGCTACATATTCTAACTTAATCTGCTATCTGGATCAGTATCACTTTACTGGCGCTCACTTTTGCTGTCATTAACGTTAGTTATCAAGAATCTTTTGAGTGAGATAATCTCATGCTAGCGTTGTAAAGTCGTTGTTCAGTGTTGAACTTAAACTAGTAAAGTTGCTAACTTAAGCTAACGTCAATTCAGTGCCAGACACTTGGATATCTTCCAAGAGGAGAGTGAGCTGACCTTGGTTTAGTTTATCTGTATTAGTTAGGCTACATGACTAGCTGCGCCAGTTAATGCGCCTGTACAAAGGTAGTTCTAAGGGGACGTAAACGCACACCTTGCCTAGTCTTGTAGCCTTCTCTCAGTTATAATGCAGCATTATCCTAACTGTAGTTGTGTTAACCTCTTGACCTCTTTGTAGTCTGTTGTAGGCCATCTCCTCAGCTCATAGCCATAGGCTGCTACTCGGTCAAGCTCAGGGGGGTATTCCAAGTATATGGTTTAGTGACAAACCTGGGTAAATTAACTCAGATTAAGTGGTAAATCTCCTAATAGAAGAAGCTGTATGAAGCTGTATGGCTTCATTCTCCTAACAAAACAATGACACAGGGCTCTTGTTGTAGGAGGTTTACCACTTACTCTGCGTTAACTTACCCAGGTTTGTCACTAAACCACGTACTTGGAATACCCCCCAGGTCTAACTTTCATAGGTTACTGCGGAATGTGGCTGACTGTTTTGGCCATATCTGTTGCAGTCAACTGTGTTTTAGTACTCTCTGTGTACTGACAACGCATGCATGTTGTATCTCCAACTGTGTTTTATGGTTTTGTGTGTAGAAGCACATGTATAGTCTCCTGTGTACATGCTGTTTTCTGGTGTCTGTAGAGGCACGTGTGTTTGCATTGTGTGTTTCTAACGCTGTGTTATAATATGGTGTGTGTGTAGAAGCACATAGCTCACGGTCTGATCCCTGCTGCCACCATCGCCCCCAGACCTGCCGTGCCTCGCACCCCTCCCCCCCGCAGCCCCAACCCCTCCCCAGAGAGACCCAGGTACCCCCCGACCCCACTCATACGCACACACACACACACACACACACACACACACATACACACACACACGCATGCAGGCATGCACACACACACACACACACGCATGCAGGCACACACACACAGGCATGCGCACACAGACACACACACACACACACACACACACACACACACACACACACACACACACACAGTATGCACACACCCACACATGTTTGTTACATCACCCAGAACTCACAAAATACATGCATTATCACTTACAACACACACATCATCACCCACAACACACACACACTCACAATACACACAACATTACCTGCTCTACACTCCTAACTCGCACACAACACACTCACAATAGACACCAAACACACACACACCCACACACATACAAGATGATAATAAGTATTGATGCCAGTAATACCTCTCAAAGTCCAGCTGATTCAGGGTTATTTCTTCCTCTCTCTCTGTCTCTCTCTCTCTCTCTCTTCCTCTCTCTCTCTCTCTGTATGACTGTTGCAGGTCAGCTCTTGCGGCGGCCATCTTGACCTCCTCTCTGACGGGCGCATTGGCCATCCCCTGTCCTTGACGCCAGTTTCTCTGAGAGTGACTGCTAGCTCAGAACCTCCGGCCGACCCAGCCCTTCGCCACCACTGCCCTCTACACAAGGTAACCTAGCAACTGGCTGTTCATCCCGTGGTCAGGCCTCTGGACTGGACAGGTCTGGACTCCGGTGTCTGGCCTCCACACTAAAGGCCTGATGCACATGTTATTTCAGCCTCCAGAGGCCGCTGTCCTAATGCTTCAGATGGAAGCCGTTGTTATGTAGTCTGTTAGGACAGGGGTGTGGTGGTGAAAACTTTTAAACTTCAATTCAGACATGAGCCCGTTGACGTCCATTTCCGGATCAAAACAACCCAGACATGTGTGTTATTTATTTGTAATTGAATAAACAATTGCATTTAAAACCTTTAAGTAAGATTTGTTCAGACTTCAGAAACACTTTGGGTTAGAGTTTAATGCACCAATTTCAGTTTAATTTCACTGCTGGTTATGTCCCTGGAAGTCGTAAAACAGCAAGTCCAGAAGCGGCCATCAATGTGACCCTTTCCAGACGGAGGGCAAATTCTAATTTGCTAACAGGTTTGTCTGGGTCCACCCAGGCCACCTCTCTTACTCTCTAGCTGTAGTCTCTTCTATCCGGAGGGCAGAGGATGCTGGTCAGACGTCCCTTTGTGTGTGTGTGTGTGTGTGTGTGTGTGTGTGTGTGCGTGTGTGTGTGTGTGTGTATGTAGAGACCGCTGGTTAGACGTCCCTTTATGTGTGTGTGTGTGTGTGTGTATGTAGAGACCGCTGGTCAGACGTCACCTTATGTGTGTATGTGTGTGTGTGGAGAGACCGCTGGTCAGACGTCCCTTGTGTGTATGTGTGCGTGTGTGTGTGTGTACGTAGAGACCACTGGTCAGACGTCCCTTTATGTGTGTGTGTGTGTGTGTGTGTGTGTGTGTGTGTAGAGACCGCTGGTCAGATGTTCCTGTGGGCCTGAGACCTCGCTGCCCCTCCCCTGGCCGCTCTGCGGAGGATGAGGATGATGAAGAGGAGGAGGAGGAGGATGAAGGCCTAGAGGAGGAGGAGCTGTCGGAGGACGGACACGTGTACCAGTCCGTGGAGAACCCCATCAGGAGCCCGTCGCAAGATCTCATCTACGCCGTCCCCCTCAAACTGGTACAACATACACATATATATATATATCCATTCAGGCCACGGTCCTGCTGTGTAGTGATGGCCCATTCAGGCCACGGTCTTGCCCATTCTGCATGCAGAGTGGTGCCCACTGATCCCTCCTCCCCAGCAGGGGGAACTCTCACCTCACGGTCCTCAAGGTCTGTTTCATGGTCTTTTCCCTTAGCTGAAGCAGAGTGGACCAGGGTGGGGTGGAGGGAGGGAGGAATGGAGGGAGGGAAAGAAGGAGGAAGGAAGGAAGAAAGAAAGGAAGAAATGGATAGAGGGAGGGAGGGAGGGAGAGAGGAAGAAAGGAAGGAAGAAATGGATAGAGGGAGGGAGGGAGGGAGAAATGGATAGAGGGAGAGAGGAAGGGAGGGATAAATGGATAGAGGGAGTGAGGGAGAGAGGAAGGGAGGGAGGGAGAAATGGATAGAGGGAGTGGGAGGGAGAGAGGAAGAAAGGAAGGAAGAAATGGATAGAGGGAGGGAGGGAGAGAGGAAGAAAGGAAGGAAGAAATGGATAGAGGGAGGGAGGGAAAGAGGAAGAAAGGAAGGAAGAAATGGATAGAGGGAGGGAGGGAGAGAGGAAGAAAGGAAGGAAGAAATGGATAGAGGGAGGGAGAGAGGAAGGGAGGGAGAAATGGATAGAGGGAGGGAGGGAGAGAGGAAGGAAGGAGGAGAAATGGATAGAGGGAGAGAGGGAGGGAGAAATGGATAGAGGGAGAGAGGGAGAGAGGAAGGGAGGGATAAATGGATAGAGGGAGGAGGGAGAGAGGAAGGGAGGGAGGGAGAAATGGATAGAGGGAGTGGAGGGAGAGAAGAAGGGAGGGAGGGAGAAATGGATAGAGGGAGGGAGGGAGAGAGGAAGAAAGAAGGGAGAAATGGATAGAGGGAGTGAGGGAGAGAAGAAGGGAGGGAGGGATAAATGGATAGAGGGAGGGAGGGAAAGAGGAAGAAAGGAAGGAAGAAATGGATAGAGGGAGGGAGGGAGAGAGGAAGAAAGGAAGGAAGAAATGGATAGAGGGAGAGAGGGAGAGAGGAAGAAAGGAAGGAAGAAATGGATAGAGGGAGGGAGAGAGGAAGGGAGGGATAAATGGATGGGGAGGGAGGAGGAGAAGGAGGAGGAGAACATGACGGAGAGAGGAAGGGAGGGATAAATGGATTGAGGGAGAGAGGAAGGAAGGGAGAAAGTGGATGGATAGAGGGAGGGAGGGAGAGAGGAAGGGAGGGAGGAAGGGAAGGACGGAGGGAAGTCCACTTGGGTACGCTGTAGCCCCACTGCTCTCATAGTGGCTGTGTGGGAGGGGGTTTGAATTTGTGTTTATACGTGTGTGTGTGTGTGTATTCTACAGAGAGCCTCCCAGTCAGATGGAGATATACTGACAGAGGACAGCACTTTTGACATAGTCTCACCCCTGCACACAGAAGGTATGCCCTTCACACACACACACACACACACACACACAATTACAATTTATGTAACCCCTGCACCCACACTAACTAGCTCTAGTTCTCACAGTCTCTATTGTTAGTGTTTCTGCTGTTCCTTAACCCAGAACGGTTCTAGTACTCCTGCAGCGATTGCATGTTTCTGCTGTTCATTCTGCACCCTGTTTCATTGCAGAAGAGATCGAAGAGGAGCCAATAGAGAAGGTAAGTGTTTCAGTTTTTCATTCCTTCGTGTTTGTGTGTGTGTGTGTAGGTGTGTGTAGGTGTGTGTAGGTGTGTGTAGGGTGTGTGTGTGTGTGTGTGTGTGTGTGTGTGCGTGTGTGTGTGTGTATTTGTGGAAGACATATATGTCTACATGTTACACATATGTGTTTCATGAAGGCTCAAAGGCATCTCTACACCTGACAAGTGGTTCATCTCAAGTGTGTGTGTGTGTGTGTGTGAGTGTGTGTGTGTGTGTGTGTGTGTGTGTGTGTGTGTGTGTGTGTGTGAGCGAGAAAGAGAGCGTGCAAGATCAGCTTACTATCCTTAATTGTTACGTATATCTATCACTTTCTGTTTGTCTCTCTCTCTCTCTCTCTCTCCAGCGGCGGAGGTCTTCACCATCACACACTCTCTCTACTCCGATTCAGCCAAGACGCGCCTCACCTCCCCAGCCGAGAACACAGTCACCCACACACACCAGCACGCACACACACACACCTCCACACACCAGTACACACACCAGCAGACACGCAACGAGCTCTCCCAAGGCCATGCCCTCTCCAGGTACCAGCACATACACACACACACACACACACACATACACTCACTCAGACAAACACACACACACACACACACACACACACTCACACACACACACACAATACCCCCCCCCCCCCCCCCCCCAGGGAACTTTCTCGTTCACACACACACACACACACACACACAGTGTGAGGCGGCATGATGAGTGCTGTTGAGGTCTCAGTGGGAGTCTACCCTACCTCAGACATGTCTGCTTGCAGACACTAGCGGGGGGTCAATGAGAGTCCCTTTGGCTCCTCCGCACCCACACACACATTCACATTCACACTCTCACACACACACACACACACAAACACAGACAGAGACACACACACACACAGACACTCACACACACACAAACACACTGGTCTGGAGTGCAGCTCTCCTCCTCTCCATCTCAATAACTTCTTGAGTTGAGTTTCTTTGGTCCGGAGGGCTGAGACCCAGACACGGCTCTCTCCATCTTAATAATTCCTGTCTCTGAGAGGTACCACACACACACACACACACACACACACACACACACCTGGATGTCTGAGTGCCGTGTTCCTGTCAGATAGCCCGGCTCCACACATCCTCTTTTATTCACGCCAGCGTCTCTATTTCCACGGCTGGCATCAATAAACCATGCTGCCCACTCCTGCACCAGGGCCTGCTCACACAGAGCCCACCTTTAGAACCGAGAACCCGCTACTCAGGGCCGGGTCACACAGAGCCCACCTTTAGAACCGAGAACCCGCTACTCAGGGCCGGGTCACACAGAGCCCACGTTCTATGTACATACTGTACATACTGTAGCTGCTGACAAGTTGAGCTGAAGGCCTGCTGTGTGTGTGTGTGTGTTTGTGTGTGTGTAGTAGTAGAGGGCCTTTGTTGGAACTATAGAAGTTGTGTGTGTGTGTGTGTGTGTGTGAGAGAGAGTGGGGGGAATAGTCTTTTGTTCTCCGGATCCTAAATTTGGAAGAAAATCCTCATGGTGACCTTGTGTGCGTGAAATGTGTGTGTGTGTCTAAAAAGGCCACAAGATGTGCATCGTGTGTGTGTGTGCTGCAGCTTGCTCAGCTTTAGGGGGAAATTAATCTCACAGGAAACTTTACAGCTGTGTCAGCAGCACCAGCAGCCTGAGCATTGAGCTGGTGTGTGTGTGTGCGGTGCGTGTGTTTGTGCGTGCGTGTGTGTGTGTGCGTGTGTGTGTGTGTGTGTGTGTGCGTGCTGTTCAGTTCTTTGGGTGAATTAAGCCTCCATATAATCTCATATTAAACTTTCTGTATGTTAGGTGTAGACCCCTCAGCACTGAGCTACCCAGGTGTGTGTGTGTGTGTGTGTGTGTGTGTGTGTGTGTGTGTGTGTGTGTGTGTGTGTGTGTGTGTGTGTGTGTGTGTGTGTGTGGTTCACATGCTCTTTGACTGTTTAATTCCTGCTCAGTCTTCTAGACTCTGGGCTGGTTGTTGGGGCAGGAGACTATGAATATGTGTTGGAATGTTAATAAGAGACAGCAGGCCTGTGTGTGCCCTCTGACTGATCTGGTCTGGGGCAGATCACTGGATAATTACCCCCACGCCCCCAGATCACCCTGCTGATGGAGCTGGGACAAATGTGTGTGTGTGTGTGTGTGTGTGTGTGTGGTGCCAGGCCTCCGTGTGGACCGTGCTGAGGTGATGGAGACCAGCAGGAAGCAGCAGCAGAAGAGGAGCTCAGAGACGAGCCGGACAGGTGAGGACTCACCTGAGCACAACCCCCTCTACCCCCCTACACAACCTACACAACCCCCTCTACCCCCCTACACAACCTACATAAACCCCTCCACCCCCCTACACAACCCCCTCCACCCCCCTACACAACCTACACAACCCCCTCTACCCCCCTACACAACCTACATAAACCCCTCCACCCCCCTACACAACCCCCTCTACCCCCCTACACAACCTACATAAACCCCTCCACCCCCCTACACAACCCCCTCCACCCCCCTACACAACCTACACAACCCCCTCTACCCCCCTACACAACCTACATAAACCCTCCACCCCCCTACACAACCCACATAAACCCCTCCACCCCCCTCCACAACCCCAACTCCTCTCTACTACTCCTCCTCTCCCCCTCCTTCTCTCCTGCTCTCTCCCCCTCTCCTCTCCTCCTCCTCCTCCTCCTCTCCCTCTGCTCTCTCTCCCCCTCTCCTGCATGTGTCTGTGGGAAGCCCTACTGGGGGTCTCTCTCTCTCTCTCTCTCTCTCTCTCTCTACTTCTTAATGAAAACATCATGAGCCATTAGGGCATGACGGGAACACAGCAGACAACACACACGCACACACACTGAATGATTAAATGTGATGTCCATAGACACTAGTGGGTTGAAGGATGATCCCATCAGTGGTCGTGTGAGAGGAGAGTGTTTGCAAGAGCAGGAGCAGGAGTGGTCATGTCAGGCCCCGCAGTGCTGCTGCTGCTGCTGCTGCTCTGTGTTAGTCTGTGTGTCCGTCATAGAAGCCCAGGCATGCTTGCAGACACACTCTTGCCCCGATGGTGTGTGTTAGTGTGTGTGTGTGTGTGTGTGTGTGTGTGTGTGTGTGTGTGTGTGTGTGTGTCGGTCGTATAAGCCCACACACTCCTCCTGAAGGCTGTGTCCTAGGGAGGCCCTGGGGGGCATTATCCTGCCCCTGCGACGCAGTGCTGGGGTATTTTTAGTGCGTCGTGTTTGGGGACTGCTGCCCCTATAAATACAGTTCTCATGCATTTCAGTGGGCTCCTCCATAGTCATGACTCGCCACACACACACACACACACACACACACACACACACACACACACACACACACACACACACACTGCCTGAAAATTTGATGACCTGCACACTTTTCCTTGTCCTCTCCCTCTCCCAGTGCAAGTGTTCCTGCACCCCCCATCAGCAGGCACAGGGTGGGAGGATGGGAATGGAGTAGATTCATTGAGTAGACTCTCTCTCTCTCCCTCTCTCTCTCTCTCTCTCGCTCTCCCTCTCTGTCTCCCTCTCTCTCTCCCTCTCTCTCTGTCTCTCTCCCTCTCTCTCTCTCTCTCTCTCTGTCTCTCTGTCTCTCTCTCCCTCTCTCGCTCTCTCTCTGTCTCTTTTAATTTCTTTCTCCCTCTCTCTCTGTCTCTCTCTCTCCCTCTCTCTTTCTCGCTCTATTTCTCTCTCTCTCTCGCTCTATCAGTTTGATTCAGTGTGCTTTATTGGCATGACGGTTTAAAAGGAAATAGTAAGCACTTTCAGACATACGTGTAAGACCGGAGGTTCTGCGGATGTTAAACGGTGGGGCCTTAAATCTGAACGACATAACCGGTCATATGGAAGTCCGAATTTAGCCGGTTGTTCTACTACTCCCCCCCCTAGTATTTCCTCCGGATATTATGTAAATGTGCTGTGTCTGAACGAAGCGTCGAACATGCGTTAAAATTCACACCTAGTGAGAGGGCGTGTAGGTGACGCTTTTCGTAGATGCCCATGTGGTTAGATCTGACTTAAATTCCAATGTTATGATGGAGTGGCATAGTGCTGTCCAGAAAATCTCCGACCTGGAAAGATGCAGACATCACGGAGCTACTGTCCATGAGGGCATACAACATTTGGCACACAAGTGTTGCCAAAACACAGAGCATGCAGCACTATAGAAATATAGTGGATATCAAAACAAAAGGAGGACATTTCTCTCACTCTGGTCGTATGAATCCTGCTGCTCAACACACTCCACACTGCACACAGAGGCCTCAACGCTGCTCACTGCACACAGAGGGCTCAACACTGCTCACTGCACACAGAGGCCTCAACGCTGCTCAACGCTACTCCCTGCACACAGAGGCCTCAACGCTGCTCACTGCACACAGAGGCCTCAACGCTACTCCCTGCACACAGAGGGCTCAACACTGCTCAACGCTGCTCACTGCACACAGAGGGCTCAACACTGCTCAGCGCTGCTCACTGCACACAGAGGGCTCAACACTGCTCAACGCTGCTCACTGCACACAGAGGGCTCAACTTCAACTTCAAACATCTGGTTCTGACATGCTACACTCCACTAAATCTTTTTAAGCCATTTTCATATATGACCTCTGGAAATGCAATTAGGACCGGATCTCAAATGACTGTTCAGACATGATAAGGTCCCCTCTCCTCTTCCTTTCCTCTCCTCCTCCTCTCCCCTGTCCTCTGCTCTCCTCCTATATTCTTCTCTTCCTCTCATTTCCTCTGATTTCCTTTCATCCTCTCTCCTCTCCTCCTCTCCTCCCCCTCCCCTCTCCTCTCTCATCTCCTCCTCCTTTCCTCCTCTCCTCCTTCTTCTCCTCTCCTCCCCTCTCCTCCCCTCTCCTCCCCTCTCTCATCTCCTCCTCCTCTCCTCCTCTCCTCCTTCTTCTCCTCTCCTCCCTCTCCTCCTCTCCTCCCCTCTCCTCCTCTCCCCTGCTTCATCCTCCTCTCCTCCCAACTCCTCTCCTCTCCTCTGCTGGTGCTGGTGTTGTGTGTCCTCTACCTGTCTGTGCTCTTATCCTGATTGACTTCTCTGTTGTGTCCGTTGCTGTTCTCATCTTGCTTGTCCTCTGTGTGTGGCTTTGTGTTGTGCTGTGTCTTGCTCTGCTTTGTCTTGTGTGTTGGTGTGTTGCTGTGCTGTGCTGTGTGTGTGTGTGTGTTTGCTGTGCTGTGTTGTGTGTGTGTGTGTGTGTGTGTGTGTGTGTGTGTTTGCTGTGCTGTGCTGTGCTGTGCTGTGTTGTGTGTGTGTGTGTGTGTGTTTGTGTTGCTGTGCTGCGTGGTGTGTGCTGCTGGCGCTGTGTCAGGGCTGGGCTCGGAGGCGGGGGAGGCGTACCGCGAGGCCCTGGAGGTGCAGAGGGAGCTAGTGCGGGCGCTGCAGGAGCAGACGCGGGGGCTGGGCGGGGAGAAGCAGGCCCTCAGGAGGAGGTGCGAGGAGCAGGGGCATCTCCTGCAGGAGAGCCAGCAGCGCCTCCTCGCCCTGGAGAGGGAGCTCAGCACTGCCCTCAGGGACAACAGCCCACACACAGGTGACCAATCACACAGCAGAACACTCAACAGTGACCAATCACACAGCAGAACACTCACCAGTGACCAATCACACCGCAGAACACTCACCAGTGACCAATCACACAGAAGAACACACACAGGTGACCAATCACACAGCAGAACACTCACCAGTGACCACTCACCAGTGACCAATCACACCGCAGAACACTCACCAGTAACCAATCACACAGAAGAACACACACAGGTGACCAATCACACAGCAGAACACACACCGGTGACCAATCACACAGCAGAACATTCACCTGTGACCAATCACAAAGCAGAGAACATTCACCTGTAACCAATCACACAGCAGAACACACATCGGTGACCAATCACACAGCGTGGCCGAGATGTTAGCTCACTTCCTGTTAGGCGGCATCATCGTCATGTGTGATTGGCTGTCACGGGCAAATAAACTTGAAATTAAAAAATCTTTGTGCGACTCTGTCTGAAGATCATCTCCGCCAAGTTCTGTGAAAATCGGATGAAATTTGCAACCGCATTGGTGGCGCTAGAGTGTTAGTAAATTGGGCATAGAGTTCTGTAAATTGGTGAGTGATCATCATGGGACGGTCCCGATCAGTGCACCGAATTTCATAACTTTAGAACCAACGGTTAAATTTTCGGCCAAATTTTGACCCGTTGGTGGCGCTAGAGGGCTGGGTTTAGAGATCCATAAATTAGCGTGAGTGGTTAGTGGAGTGTCCCGAAACTTTCTGCCAAATTCCAGCACTTTTTAGCCAGGCGTTCTATGGGCTGCCATAGACTCCAATGGCAGAGGAATAATAGGAAAAGCTAGTAACTCTATGGGTGCCTTCGCAGCTTCGCTGCTAGGCCCCCAATTATTTTTCTCTTTGAATCCCTCCTCCCGGAGCTGCCACTGGAGGAAGAAGGAAGTTCTGTAGTTGAGCTCCTGCATGAGGATGACTTCTGAGTAGATTCTTTAATGCAGTGTGCTGTGTTTGTGTTTTAATGCAGTGTGGTGTGAGTGTGTGTCTGTTTTAAAGGAAAACTATGCAGTATTGGCAATTTCCTTACTGTTTTCTCGGTTTTTGCTTCTTTTTCGCTGGCTCTGTCATGATCTAATGTCTGAGAAACTCCATCGCTACCTTTTTCTAGCCGGTGCCTGGCGGTATGTGTATTTGAATGCAGTAAAGCACTGC
>NC_063209.1:18047804-18080304 GCF_017589495.1 Alosa alosa | reverse complement strand
TGGGTTCTCCTTAAACTCCTGCTGTAGCTGGGCTCTCCTCAAACTCCTGCTGTAGCTGGGCTCTCCTCAAACTCCTGCGGTAGCTGGTCTCTCTAGTCCTCTAGTCTGAATCTGCTGTAGCAGGTCTCCTCTAGTCTGAATCTGCTGTAGCTGGTCTCTAGTCTGAGTCTGCTGTAGCTGGTCTCTCTAGTCTGAATCTGCTGTAGCTGGTCTCTCTAGTCTGAATCTGCTGTAGCTGATCTCTAGTCTGAATCTGCTGTAGCTGGTCTCTCTAGTCTGAATCTTCTGAGAGTAGCTGGACTCTATCTCTCTCTCTGCCTGGATGATAGGGCTGTGAGGCTAAACAAACAGGGCAGCTAACGAGATCATTCTTGCTGCAGCTGTGAATAATGAATGCGTTCCTGCACAGTTCAGAGATGATGCTGTCCTCGCAATCACTTCCTCTCTGTATTACCGCTAAACCCATCTCTTTCTAAACCCTGAGCGTGGTGCTGGTTAACTGGTCCCTCACCACTCATCTCCATTAATCTTTACATTCATAGACCACACCCAACTTTACAGCCTCCAACTATGATCTACAGTGGCTCTGATATGGCCTGATTCTGTGTCTGATATGACAAATTAGCATAATTAGCACATATGAAATGTCAGGCTATTCCAGTTCTGCATAGTCTCACCTGTCACCTCTATTCATCTATTCATTGGCATGCTGTTCATTCAGCTACAGTGGAGCCTCCTGACACACACACACACACACACACACACACACACACCTGCACAGATAAAGCCTCACACAGCTTTGATTTTTCATTCATGACTTGACAGAGATGCCTGATGGGACCTGTTGTGAATAAAAGCCTTAATCCCCACTTGACGTCCTGTATTTTTGAGGATGGAGAGAGAGAGAGAGAGAGAGAGAGAGAGAGAGGGAGTACTGGCAAATAAAGAGAGCAGTAGTGAGAGACAGAGAGAGGGAAGGAAGAGAGACACAAGGAAGAGAGACGTCACGGCGGGCTGTGCGTGCTACTCATGCCGATTAGCATCTCATCCATTTGAATGCAGTGGATGAGTGTTACATCCCGAGGGCACTAAAGACTCCTCCCTGCCTACCTACTCTCAGCCTTTTATATGAATAGCTGGCTCTACTGCTGTACATTTCTGTCTGCCGCTGTAGTCTGTTTTCATGTACAAAATGTCAGTGTGTTATCCTCAGGGCCTGTGAGAGTGGTCACAGCCTCAGGACACTGCTGACAGGACAGCTGACCTGCGTGCATATCGCAGTCCTTTCCTTCACTCTGTGTGTGTGTGTGTGTGTGTGTGTGTGTGTGTGTGTGTGTGTGTGTGTGTGTGTGTGTACTCTCTACTGCAGTGGCTAAAGTGTCCAAGCAGCTGGTGCCCAGGAGGATGAGCTATTTAGCCTGCAGAGGGAGCTAGAGGACACGCGCCTTGAACTACACTCTCCAACACCAGGGATATCGCCACCCGGCAACAACACCAGAGTGATATCAACCAACTCACACGGTGAGTGTGTGAGTGTGTGTGTGTGTTAATGTGTGTGTGTGTGTGTTTGTATTAATGATTAATGTGTGTGTGTGTGTATTAATGTGTGTGTGTAATGGCGGTAATGTGTGTGTGGCGGTGTATTAATGTGTGTGTGTGTATTGTGTGCGGTAATGCGTGTGGGTATTAGCGTGTCGCGTCAATGGCGTGTCGCGTGTGGGTAATGCGGCGTCGCGATAGCGGTAATGTTGGCGATGATGGGTAATGCGTCTTGGCGTCGCGTGTGTATTGATATATTGGCAGTATTGTGTATTATTGTGTGCGTGTCGCATTAATGCGTGTCGCGTGTGTATTAATGTGTGGTATTATTATGCGTATTGTGTGTGTCGCGTGCGATGGCGATAGCGATGGCGTCGCGTCGCGTCGCGTCGCGTCGCGTGTCGCGTGTGTCAACGTCTCAATAGCAATGGCTAATAATAATATTAACAATATTATTGTGTGTGTGTGTGTGTGTATTATTATTGTGTGTGTGTATTAATGCTTATATTAATATGTGTGTGTGTCGCATTAATGTGTGTGTGTATTAATAATAATGTGTGTGTGTATTCGTATCGTCTGCGTCGCATTAATGTCGCATTAATGGCATTAATGCGTGTCGCATTAATGCGTGTGTGTGTGTGCTCCAGTAATGTGTGTGTGTATTGTATTAAATAATATTGTGTAATGCGCGTGTGTATTAACATTAATGTAATGTCTGTGTCGCGTCGCATTAATGGCCAATGCGTGTGTAATGCGTGTGTGTGTGTGTGTGTATGTGGCCAATGCGTGGCCAATATGCGTGTGTGTGTAATGCGTGTGTGTGTAATGCGTGTGTGTGTTAATAATAATGCGTGTGTGTGTGTGTATTAATGTGTGTGTGTGTGTATTAAAATGTGTGTGTGTGTGTGTGTGTATTAAAATGTGTGTGTGTGTGTGTGTATTAATGTGTGTGTGTGTGTGTGTGTGTGTGTGTGTGTGTGTGTGTGTGTGTGTGTGTGTGTGTGTGTGTGTGTATTAATGTGTGTGTGTGTGTGTATTAATGTGTGTGTGTGTGTGTGTGCAGGCGTGTGGAAGAGGAGGAGCGCCGTTGGCGGGGGGAGCTGGATGAGCTGCTGGGGAAGATGGCGGCTGTGCAGGCGGAGCGGCAGAGTCTGGTGCGGGACCAGGGCCAGCTCCAGCAACACAGAGAGCCTGATAGGCCGAGCTGGAGGCGGCTCGCCTTCACGCGACACAGGCACGCCTAACGCCATCACAGGCCCCGCTCCCCACACACACACTGGCCAACCACCTGCAAATAACTAATAACGCACTGGTGCGCCACACTTACACAGAGGCACGCCACACACACACACAGGCCCACATCATCACACACACAGGTACTCATACTTGCCTGATCACACTACACACACATCAATCGCACACACACACACAGGTACGACACACAGATGCATCCCATACACAGACCATCCGCCTTACACAATTCAATGCCACACACAGGTCTTCAGCCCAGTTCAGCAAACAGGAATATTCCGCTTCTGCTACACATGGAAACATCTTATTGCCATAACCAGAATAGGGTCCTTAATGGGAAACATCTTATTGCCATAACCAGAATAGGGTTACATAGAATATGAAACATAGTCATTGTCATCCCATTTAAAGCGTAACTTTTGTCAAAATGCATCCTAGGTGTTTTTGTGAATGTACCCGAGTCAAACTTTCGTTTAAAAGCATAATTACGTCCGAAGCACCACTTTTAATCTGCCTTTCGCTGCTCCGCCTTTTGGCCAAAGTTACGCTTTAAGCCACAGAGTTTCTGGAAAGATCCAAATCTGTTTTTTTAAGCACAATTCTTACAACCTTTTTTTTTTTTTTTTTCATTTTTTCATTATTATATGTGCCCTCTTATTTACTTATTTACTTACTTTTTTGTTTACTTGAATGTTATGTTTGTCTGTGGACTTAAATTGGTAAAATATGTCTTGTCTTCACCGTGGGATAGTGAGAAGCGTAATTTCGATCTCTTTGTATGTCTGGAACATGTGAAGAAATTGACAATAAAGCTGACTTTGACTTTGACTTTGACTTTGACTTGGATGTAAGAATTGTGCGAAAACAGATTTGGATCTTTCCAGAAACCTTACTCACCAAGCCTCACACTGCCCCATCCCTATTGGTCTGTCACCTGCGACGCCTTCTCCGCTGTGTCCAGTAGGAGGCTCCTAAGCCCTGTGCTATGTGCACATTTGCACACCTGTGGACTGCACATGCCTGTTTGATGGTCACACCCGTGGACTGCACATGCCTGTGTGATGGTCACACCTGTGGACTACACATGCCTGTGTGATGGTCACACCTGTGGACTGTGTGATGGTCACACCTGTGATGGTCACACCTGTGGACTGTGATGGTCACACCTGTGGACTGTGTGATGGTCACACCTGTGGACTGTGTGATGGTCACACCTGTGAACTGTGATGGTCACACCTGTGGACTGCACATACCTGTGTGATGGTCACACCTGTGGACTGCACATGCCTGTGTGATGGTCACACCTGTGGACTGCACATGTCTGTGTGATGGTCATCAAGAGAGCACTGAGCTACAGCACCTTACAGCCCAAACAGAGTTGGTTTGAAGCGTCCCCTCATGGTTTACATGCCTCTAGGCTGACCAGTGTGTGTGTGTGTGTGTGTGTGTGTGTGTGTGTGTGTGTGGTGTGTGTGTGTGTGTGTGTGTGTGTGTGTGTGTGTGTGTGTGTGTGTGTAGAAAAGCCCAGCGACGTGCAGAAGCCCTGAAGCAGCAGCTGGAGGAGTCCATGGATAAGGAGCTGACTGCCCTGCACTACCTGGCTGGAGTGGTGGGACTTGCTGAGAAGACCACACAGGAGAGAGACCAGCTCATACACATGGTACACACAAACACAAACACACACACACACACACACACACACACACACACACCCTGCCTACAATACACCTTACAATACTCCACACACACACAAACACATAATACACAAACACACTTGCACACACACACACACACACACACACACACACACACACACACAAACACATAATACACAAACACACTTGCACAATGCACACACACGTACACATACACACACAAATACATAATACACAACACACACTTGCACACACACGTACACACACACACACACACACACACACACACACACACATAAGAGTGGTGGGGATTGCAGAATAGACTGCATAAGAGAGAGACCAGGGTAAGGTGTGTGTGTGTGTGTTGTAAGTAGGTCGGAGGGGAAGGTAAGCTAATAAGAATTGATCAGGAGGGCAGCACATTAGAGAAAGTGTGTCAGATACACCCTCAACACACACTGGGGCCATGCAGCATGTGTGCCAGATGAGCTGATGAGCTGTGTGTGTGTGTGTCAGGGATGGAAATTAGCACCAGCCACCAGCCAAATGCGGGTTAATTTGTGCACTGGCGGGTAAATTTGGTCAACTTACCAGCCACTGTGGCGGGTAAGATATAGCTAGCATACCCCAAATATACAGTCAGATACGGTGGAATTTTTATTGGCCCTGACAGTTAAAAATAAGAAAGTGTCTCGTAGGGATCATGTAATGTTATCAGTAGCCTATAGGGATAAATCGTGCTGATTTGAAGTTACTACAACTACCAGTGAGCCACAGTCTCCCCGCAGCATGGTGCAGTATTTCACTTTTTGACACTAAGTGCGTCCAAATTCACCCATTCTTCTCTGTTGAACTCCTCGAGAAGTCTTCATCACACAGACATCATATAAAGAGCCTTTTCTCAGCTTTTAAATGGGTCTAGCTAGCCGCTATTTGCTGTGATAAACAGTTCAAGAGAAAAATAAAGTAGAATGGGCCAGGGCCAGCAAAAGACCATGTCTGAGAGAGAGAGAGAGAGAGAGAGAGAGAGAGAGAGAGAGAGAAAGAAAGAGAGAGAGAGAGAGAGAGAGAGAGAGAAAGAGAGAGAGAGAGAGAATGCGTGTCAGTATAGCCCGGATGTCTGCTCTAGTTTTCATTATGGTCACTTGGGTGTCTGGTTTCTAGTGTCTGTCTCATCTTTTTAGGTCAGTTCGTTGAAGTGTGTGTGTGTGTACGTTTGTGGCTGCTACTCAGGAAAAAAACGGACCACTCCTGATGTTTCTGAATGTTAGTGTTTAGTAATGAGGATAAGAAGCAAGTTTCTCCCACGTCACAGATATGAGACTCTTCCTGTGTGAGGCCTTGGGGCAGAGGTCTTCATTATTAAACATGACACCCCCCCTCTCCCTTTCTCTCTCTATCCACTCCTCCCCCTCCAGCTCTGTAAGTGCTGTTAGATTCTAGACCCTAGTCTCTAGACCTCCTCCACCTCCATAACACCAACCGTCTCCACCTCCATAAGTCCAACCCCTCCACCCCTCCACCTCCATAAGCCCAACCCCTCCACCTCCATAACACCAACCATAACACCAACAGCCTTCATCTCCACCTCATACACCTCCTTCACCTCATAACCCCAACCCCTACACCCCATAACACCAACTCCACCACCTCCTCCTCCTCTTCTTAACCCCTCAGTTATTTAACCACTGTTTAACCCCCATTCCATAGAAATACATCCCACATGTCTATAACCCATTGCCCCTTCCTTTTGTGCTCCCCTCTAGCCTATCCTCCTCCTTTGTTCCCCATTGCCCCTCCTCTTGTGCCCCTCAGTTTATCCTCTTCCCGGTTCCCCGGTTTCTTCCTTCTTTAGTTTCCCCTAGTTTATCCTTCCTTCCAGTAATCCCATTGTTCCTCCCCCTTGTGCTCCTCCCCGGTTTATCCTCCTCGGTATCCCATTGTTTCCTTCCTTTTAGTCCTCCCAGTTTATCCTCCTCCAGTAATCCCCATTGCCCCTCCCCCTTGTGCTCCTCCCCAGCCTATCCTCTTCCAGTAATCCCCATTACCCCTCCTGCTGCTCCTTAGCTCCCCAGCTACTCACCCATTTACTCCCTTAGCCCCTCCTCCTCCAATAACCCCTCCCATTTGTCCATTAGCCCCTCCTCCTCCAGTAACCCCTCCTCCTGTTGTGTGCTGCAGGCCTCAGTGCTGGAGAAGGACAAACAGGACGTCCTCACCCGCACCATCCAGGGCACCGTGCAGCTCGCCAAGCTACAGGAGAAGGTCAAGGTAACACACACACACACACACACACACACACATTCACAAGCACACCTACACATGTACACATCATCCAGGGCACCTCGCAGTCTTCGCAAGCTACAGGAGAAGGGTCACACACACACACACACCTGCACACATGCATACACACACACACACACATGTACACACTACACTTACAGGAGAAGGTCATCAGTTCATATCATGGGTACACACACTTACTCATCAGTTCATTGGGATTCTGAGAGATCCTAGGGGATCGGCTTAGCTTTGGTGTGTGTGTGTGTGTGTGTGTGTGTGTGTGTGTGTGTGTTTGGAGATTGATGTGCTACTCTGCACTAATGAAATCCTTGGTTTTGCTGACATGCACTAAAGCACCTCTAGTACACACCACATGCGTGCGTGCGTGCGTGCGTGCGTGCTTTCATCTGTGTGGTGAGCAGGCCGGAAGGAAAGTTGTAATTTCTGCATCTCTGTATGTTTAGATGAGACTAGGAGCAAGTCTATAATTCACTTCTAGCTTTCTTTTCCCTGAAGTCTGCAGTCGGTAGGCCTTTGGGTGGGTGTAGGTTATGAAGGTGGATGTCCCCTTTGGGAGGGGGTAGATTATGAAGGTGGATGTTCCCTTTGGGTGGGTGAAGGTTATGAAGGTGGATGTTCCCTTTGGGTGGGGGTAGGTGTGGTTCTAGCGGTGTCAGCACCACATAAGTGCCTGTGTGTATAAAGAGTCTATATGTAACAAATGTTCCTCAGCCAACGGAATATCAATGAGGTCCCACTAACACAAACAACTCAATAAGCAAACCTACACACACACACACACACACACAAAACACACAAACACACACACACACACACATACACACCACACAAACATACGCACACCTTGACATTTACACACACACATGTAATGAGAATTCTAACTCTGTTGCTAACCTCCAGTGTGTGTGCCCTTTACAGTTTCTCTCTCTAGCTGTCTCCTCTCTGCCCTCTCTCCATCCCTCTCCACCTCCCTCTCCATCCCTCCATCTCTCTCCATCTCATTCTATTTCTCTGTCCTCTCTCCATCTCTCTCTGTCCTCTCTCAATCTCTCTCTCCTTCCTCTTGTCCCTCTCTCTCCTCTTTTCTCCTCCATCTCTATTCTCTCTTCATCTCTCCTTTCTCCTTCATCTTTTCTCCTTCATCTCTATTCTTTTCATCTTCCTTTCTATATCCATCTTTTTTTTTTTTATCTTTATTTAAATCTTCATCTTTTTCTTTCCTTCCATCTTTATTCTTTCCATCTTCCTTTATCCATCTCTCCTTTCTCCTCCATCTCTATTCTCTCTTCATCTCTCCTTCCTCCATCTCTCTTTTCTCCTCCACCTCTCTTTTCTCTCTAATGTCTCTGCTGTTTCTCTGGTCATGTCCTCCTCTTGTACGTCTCACCTACCAGATACCACAGAAGAGTCTGGGAGCCCAATCTTCTTCTTCTTCTTCTGTCCAGCACACTGAACCTGTGCCTGGGTGTGTGTGCTTTTTTCAACTTATAAACTCTCTCTCCCTCTCTCTCTCTCTCTCTCTCTCTCTCTCTCTCTCTCTCTCTCTCTCTCTCTCTCTTTTTCAAACACACACCTTACACACGGCATTACACACACACACACACAATTTCCCCTCTTTCACTTGGGAGTGCTTGGATAGTTTCATGGGATATTGACACAGAGGTCTGTGATTAACTTCTCTCTAAAGCTCCCCCAAACCATAAGTGTGGTGTGGCATCTCACTAACGGCTGCTGTGATTGGCCGTGTATGTAACATGCTGTGCTCTGATTGGCTGCTGTCATGTGAGGGTGATGCATGAGTGTGGTGTGTCACTATCGGCTGCTGCGATTGGGTGTGTTTTGTAATGAGCTTTGTTATGATTGGCTGCTGTCATGTGAGGGTGATGCATAAGTGTGGTGTGTCACTATCGGCTGCTGTGATTGGGTGTGTTTTGTAATGAGCTTTGTTATGATTGGCTGCTGTCATGTGAGTGCTGCCTCCTGGCTAATCCATTAGCCATTGAACCAGTGTCCTTCCACTCCATTAAGCTGCCCACACCTCATCGATCCAGCACGTGCCGCCAGAGTGTTGAGGTGTCCTAAGAACCGCACGGTGTGTGTGTGTGTGTGTGTGTGTGTGTGTGTGTCTGTCTGTGTGTGCAGCATGGGTGTCCTTAGAGCTGCACAGGGTTTGTGTGTGTGCCCGTGTGGGTATGTGTGTGTGATAACAGAATTAAGTGGAATGTATGTGCATTAGTTGTGTAAGAGTGTAATTTGTATGTGTCACACTGTGAAGGGCTGTGTTGGTTTTTGCATTGAGATTGAGATGCTGTGGCCTTGCCTTGCCGTGTGTGTGTGCGTGTGCGTGTGCGTGTGCGTGTGTGTGTGTGCATGTCTATGTGTGTGTGGGGCAGACTAACCTTAAAAGCTTTGTTCTTTAGAGGCCAGACGCGACGGATGATGGTGAATAGGTAACCTGAAGCCTCAGATGTCCGGTCAGCTCTTCCACCACCAGAGAAAAAGCTGTGTCGGGCATTTCGGTCAGAATCAGTGACGTTGGAAATGGAGGTGTAGGGGGTGCAGCCGCACCTCCATTTCCTCCATGTTTTCTGTGTAGACAGACCCATGGCTACACTGGACATGCAACGGTGTTCTGTTCCCAGAGCATGCTTTCTCTGTCTATGATCTGCAGGGTTAGGGCCATCTCGATGAGGCGATTGCTGGTCTGTGAATAATTTGCGGCACAATCGGATGGTATCATGAAACCGCTGACCAAAAGATAAAAAACAAAACATTTTCCAGATCAGTAAATACTTCTTAATTTAGTGTTATCAAATAAAGAGGCATAGCATTGGGCAGTATCGGTGTGAGCACTCATTCAATGTGTGTGCGCATCTGCAAGTGAAACTGTTGAACCACTGGAGATAACTTGGGTAGCAGCAACAAACAATGTATTTACAACAATGAACGAAGCTGATTCTTGCTGTCCATGAAAACAGTATAGAGACTGGCTAGTCTAATCCAAAAAATGGAAATAACAGATCCTTAAATTGACACTACTGCCTCCAGTTTTTCCTCAACTTAACTTATTAAGAAGCGATCATCAAAATGTCTGGTGTGTGTGTGATCGCGCTCCCTCGGCAGTAAACCCAATGCTGTTTTATAGTTGCCATGGCAGCCTACAAGCCCAGCATGTCTCACTGGGATATGGACAGACAGACCTGAGATCTGCACATGTGCAGTTGGGATGGTGGTTATGTTTGATGTGTACATTACTGAGACCTGCACATGTGCAGTTGGGATGGTGGTTATGTTTGATGTGTACATTACTGAGACCTGCACATGTGCAGTTGGGATGGTGGTTATGTTTGATGTGTACATTACTGAGACCTGCACATGTGCAGTTGGGATGGTGGTTATGTTTGATGTGTACATTACTGAGACCTGCACATGTGCCGTTGGGATGGTGGTTATGTTTGATGTGTACACTACTGAGACCTGCACATGTGCATTGAGTTAGTATGGTGCTTATTGATGTACTGATCCCATGCTGATGTCAGATGTTGGTCCGATGCCGACTTAATTGGGTCAGATCTGTGTGTCATGCTTGGATGCCGACTCAATTGGGTCAGATCTGTGTGTCATGCATGGATGCTGACTTAGTTGGGTCAGATCTGTGTGTCATGCGTGGATGCTGACTTAGTTGGCCAGATCTGTGTGTCATGCGTGGTGCCGACTCCGTTGGATCAGATCTGTGTGCCATGCGTGGTGCCGACTCAGTTGGGTCAGATCTGTGTGTCATGCGTGGATGCTGACTTAGTTGGGTCAGATCTGTGTGTCATGCGTGGATGGCGACTCAGTTGGGTCAGATCTGTGTGTCATGCGTGACTTTCTTGACCACTGCTGGAGACTCCACCCCTCTGCAATCACAAGTTGATGAGCTGGAAGTGATTGGAGCCACGGTTTTCTAGACCATCTGCCAGGTTGCCCAGGCAACACCACACTTACTGTCCACTCCTAGATGATGGATGAACTCAACACACTTCAATTCATATCTTCAACACACACACACACACACACACACACACACAAACAAACAAACACACACACACACACACACAGGAGCCATCAAGGAGCCAGGAGTGCATGTGTATGTGTGTGGTTTGTTATCTGTCAGGAATCAGTGGAGGACTCATATCTCGTAGAGACCCACTTTATGAACCAGTGAAGGAGTCATCTCTTGTAGAGACCCACTTTATGAACCAGTGAAGGACTCATCTCTTGTAGGACCCACAAGGAGCAGATGCAAGCAGTGCTTCTGAGTGTGTGTGTGTAATAGTCCTCACTGCTAGTGTCACTGTGTGTGTGTGTGTGTGTGTGTAAAGAGTGTCTGAGTGGTCTCTGAGTGTGTGTGTGTGTGTGTGTAAAGAGTGTGTGTGTGTGTGTGTGTAAAGAGTGTCTAAGTGGTCTCTGAGTGTGTGTGAGTATTTTTCTGTTTGTGACCTTTGCGATGTCTACGTGTGTGTGTGTGAGAGAGAGTGACAGAAAGAAAGATGAGAAGTATGCTTAGTGTCGCAAAATGTTGTGTGTGTGAGACTGTCATTGCTAATCAGTGAAGCCTCTGGTGTCCTGGTCATTTGATGGCTGTCTAGGTTGAATGTGTTCTATATGAAATGATCTTTATTGTTCTATATGAAATGATCTTTATTGTTCTACATGAAATGATCTTTATTGTTCTATATGAAATTATCTTTATTGTTCTATATGAAATGATCTTTATTGTTTTCTACACTCATTTTCTACTGGCCAACAGTCAACATTTAAAGAATGATCCCTTCTCCCCCACACACCCAACACATAGCTCTACACATAGCTTCTCCTCCACACCCAACACATAGCTCTACACACTTAGCTTCTCCTCCACACCCAACACATAGCTCTACACACTTACCGTAGCTTCTCCTCCACACCCAACACATAGCTCTACACACATAGCTTCTCCTCCACACCCAACACATAGCTCTACACACTTACCGTAGCTTCTCCTCCACACCCAACACATAGCTCTACACATAGCTTCTCCTCCACACCCAACACATAGCTCTACACACTTAGCTTCTCCTCCACACCCAACACATAGCTCTACACACTTACCGTAGCTTCTCCTCCACACCCAACACATAGCTCTACACATAGCTTCTCCTCCACACCCAACACATAGCTCTACACATATAGCTTCTCCTCCACACCCAACACATAGCTCTACACACTTACCGTAGCTTCTCCTCCACACCCAACACATAGCTCTACACATAGCTTCTCCTCCACACCCAACACATAGCTCTACACATATAGCTTCTCCTCCACACCCAACACATAGCTCTACACACTTACCGTGAGCTCCTCCACACCCAACACATAGTTTCTACACATAGCTTCTCCTCCACACCCAACACATATAGCTACACATATAGCTTCTCCCACACCCAACACATAGTTTCTACACACACTTACCTTAGCTTCTCCTCCACACCTAACACATAGCTCTACACATAGCTTCTCCTTCCACACCTCCAATACATAGCTCTACACACTTTAGCTTCTCCTCCACACCCAACACATAGTTCTACACACTTACCGTGGCTTCTCCTCCACACCCAACACATAGTTTCTACACATAGCTTTCTCCTCCACACCTTAACACATAGCTCTACACACTTACCGTAGCTTCTCCTCCACACCCAACACATAGCTCTACACATAGCTTCTCCTCCACACCCAACACATAGCTCTACACACTTAGCTTCTCCTCCACACCCAACACATAGCTCTACACACTTAGCTTCTCTTCCACACCCAACACATAGCTCTACACACTTTACAGAAGCTTCTCCTCCACCCTTAACACATAGCTCTACACATATAGCTTCTCCTCCACACCCAACACATAGCTCTACACACTTAGCTTTCTCCCTTACACCCAACACATAGTTTGCTACCACACTATCAGAAGCCTCCTCCACACCTAACACATAGCTCTACACATCTTCATGAGCTTCTCCTCCACACCTAACACATAGCTTCTACACACTTACCGTAGCTTCTCCTCCACACCCAACACATAGCTCTACACATATAGCTTCTCCTCCACACACAACACATAGCTCTTACACACTAGCTTCCTCTCCACACACCAACACATAGTTTCTACACACTTACTTACGTGGCTTCTCCCTCCACACCCAACACATAGCTCTACACACTTAGCTTCTCCTCCACACCCAACACATAGCTCTACACACTTAGCTTCTCCTCCACACCCAACACATAGCTCTACACACTTAGCTTCTCCTCCACACCCAACACATAGCTCTACACATATAGCTTCTCCTCCACACCCAACACATAGCTCTACACACTTAGCTTCTCCTCCACACCCAACACATAGCTCTACACACTTAGCTTCTCCTCCACACCCAACACATAGCTCTACACACTTAGCTTCTCCTCCACACCCAACACATAGCTCTACACACTTACCGTAGCTTCTCCTCCACACCCAACACATAGCTCTACACACTTAGCTTCTCTTTGTTGTTTTGTTTGTTGTATTTTCCCTCCCACTATGTAAAGCGGCCTTGAGTTTGAGAAAGGCGCTATATACATGAATCCGGTGAAACTACCGGAAGTAAGCGGGCGCCATTACTGAGCTGTTGCTGGGCAGCGTTGCGCCAGTTGCGTCCACTGGGATACCAGCCCGCGATTTACCACTGTCTCGCTACTTCTTTTATAATGTCGAGTGGGAAAACATGTTCCATTTTCAATTGTTCCAATAGCAGCAATAAAATTACTAGTTGGAAGAAAAATGTGAGAAAAAACAATGTGAGATACACAAAATACCCCGGGTCGACTGCCCCTGTCTGGTAGCTAACGTTACCATACGGTTTGCACAGATAGCAGTTAGCTGTACATTACCCTTTCCTTTTGAAATGTGAAAATTGGATAAACAATGGTCACAAATTAAAAACATGAATTTGTTTATTTGATATCCATTCATTTATTTATTGTTGCCAAATGGACAGATATTTGTATAGTTTACTCGTTAGCTAGCCTAGCTAGCATAGTTATTGCTAACGTTAGCTAGCTACAGTAGTTAAGTAGATATAACACCCCCAATTATCACCACTTTTGTTCAGAAATTCTGAAACAACAATGTTTTTTAACACTTCAAAATAACATTTGCTGAATGAACCTTACATTTTTCAGTAGCCATAGGTGTATAGATTTGAACAAAATCTGGTTTGGTTCTTAATGGGAGCATTTACTGCCTGAAATATCCGATTTTGTTTATCACACTCTGAGTTATAGTGCTGGCCTGATGGGTCGCCTATTTACGCCGTTCAACGGCACATGAACGTTAGACCGGAGAATTCTCGCCATGAAATTAAAAATTCCACTGGAGCTCCAAGCGGTTGTGTACACGCAGCCTTACAACACTGTTTACAGCTCTTCTAGTCATGATAAAATGTCATTTTTGGTACATAGCTAATTTAGATACACCTATGGTGTGGGTGGTTGCGTTTCTTTAGGAGTCCGCCGTCTTGGTTTGTATAGAAATGGATATTAAGTGACACATGTATACGCAAGACGGCGGAAATACGGGACCGACGGTAATAGGGGGAGTTCCGATATAATATCAACCTAGTCCCAATTATGTCTTTATTTCCTCATTCTCTACTCTAAGCTATTTTCATAAATAATCTGTAAGATCGCTTGTACCTTCATCTGTGACTGGAGGCCACTGTCTAACATCATCAACCCAACAAGCCATTCTGCCTGGCTGTAGCGGTCATTGAGGGTGCGTTATCACGGAGGTTTGTTTACATACCAGTAACAGCTCAGTAATGGTGTCGCCACAAGATGGCAGCCTCCACAGAACGCTCGTCGGATTCGTGTATAAATTAAACTTATTATTATTATTATTATTATTTATTAAAATAAGGAAAAACACAGTGTTGATATGCTTTACAAGTAAGTTGTAAAAAACTAAACACAAAAAAAAATAGTATAGTGAAAGAAAAAAGCAGAAGAAAGCTGAAAGGGATACAGAGAATATATAGGCATGTCTTTGTGTGTGTGTGTGTGTGTGTGTGTGTGTGTGTGTGTGTGTGTGAGAGAGAGAGAGAAAGAGCGAGAGAGAGAGAGAGGAGAGCGTGAGGAGATACTCTCCTACTCATTCAGTCGGAAATTATTATTTATTGGTTTTTATATGGGCCACCAATGGAGCATCGCATTATCAGAAATTCTAAACTATTGCTAACCTGTAACTTTTGTTACATTCCGTGAACATCTCCTACGATCCGCTAGCTCTCCATTCTGTAAAATCCCCTTTAAGACGGGCTCTAAAATCTCTTCCCTAACACCCTAAAATCTCTTACCTTACATCCTGAAATACCTTACGTCCTAAAATCTCTTACCTAACGCCCATACGACAGTTGGCAGATTTCCAGGTCAGTAGCATTTTTCCATCTTGTGAGAAGAAAGCACCCAAAGACCATGTTATAAATGGATATTTCAGTCTTACTTAAAACTGCACCGATTGGTGGCATTTTGGTCCCAAACTAAATTCTAGACTTGTCATCCTCTAAAACTGGACCCTTTGAACAACGTTTTGGAGGCTGTGGTTGCTGCCTCAGGGAAAGCGTATTCTTATCACAACGCAAAGCATAATCAATAAGCAAGTTATAAGGGAAATGGCCTCTGTTGCCTTATACCAGTGGTCCCCAAACTATGGCCCGCCACCTCATTTTGGGTGGCCCCCCAAAACATGTCCGTGGTATATATCATCCGGCCCGCACGGGAGTACAACATCGTCAAACTAAAACCTCCGCAATTTCCCCCATTCATTCTCTATGGTGAGTCTTAAAGGGACACCAGGCAACGTTTTCGTGTTAATTACTCATCTTCAGTAAGTCGGTATATGGTTAAATGGCTCATTACAGGGCGAATGAAGACTCTCTCGCCCGCCCCTACTGCCTGTAAGAAGAATATCCCGCTTGCAAGTTCAGTGTATCGTACCCGCCGACCGAAGCAGGATCAGTTTACATCCTGCATCCACAGCACAGAGGCAGGCTAACGAAACGCTAGCGATTGTTGCAAATGTGTGTATAATGGCAGAGCCGGCGAAGAAGTAGCGAAAACCCTTGACGGAAGATGCAAATAAAAGGAAAAGAGCTTCAGACCGAGCGAGGGGGAGTTTCGTAGAGAAAAAGCATCAGGCTTGCCTGGTGTCCCTTTAACAGTACACATGTAATACTCTTTTTGTCCACCGGTGGTTGTTTTGGCGCTGTTTTACGCTGTTTTGCCATCGCAAACGGAAAGAAATGTAGGCCTACCTGCAAACAATGTAAGAGGCCTATGCTGACTGCATCATTGCTCAAAGTATTTTAAAAGTTTATCAATTAATTGTTAATAACTAACTAATTTCTATTCAAGTCATATTTCTGGGACTTTCTGGGATAATTATTTCTATTTTTTATTCACTCGTTCAAATGTTCATACAAAGAGTTCACAAAGTTCTCATCAGGTGACTGAAAGTTAGAATGGTGGTCATTTCAGTTTTCATTTCAGTCCTCATAGTTTGAGAACTTTAAATTATTTGTAGGATATTCACAGCTTGAGCTGTGTATGCAAAGACACAGAATTCAGAGTTCACACATTTTATTAAAATATACTTTTGGGACTCCCTGCTAATACTTTTGGGAATGCAAACGTTTTTTTTATTAGTATTATTTAATTTTACACTAATATAGCATGATGGCAATATAAACACAGCTAACAATGGTATTAAATTGCAATAGCCTACTCCGAGTCTCTGGCCCTCTCTTGGAGCCAGGCATAGTGAGCTGGCCCTTGGAAGAAAAAGTTTGGGGACCACTGCCTTATACAAATGCAGGCTAATATTTCCGTAATGATTTTATACACTTTTGTATTGTGTGTGTGTGTGTGTGTGGCTGAGTGGCTGAGGAAAGAGAATGGTGATGATATTTCGTAAGGATAAGGTTAACTAGACTAAGCTTTATGTAGCCATGTGTGTGTGTGTGTGTGTGTGTGTGTGTGTGTGAGAGAGAGAGAGAAAGAGCGAGAGAGAGAGAGGGAGAGCTAGGATACTCTCCCACTCATTCAGTCGAAATTATTATTTATTGGTTTTATATAGCCACCAATGGAGCATCGACATCAGAAATTCTAAACTATTGCTAACCTGTAACCCTTTGTTACATCGCGGACATCTCCTACGATCCGCTAGCTTCCATTCTGTAAAATCCCCTTAAAGACGGGCTCTAAAATCTCTTCCCTAACACCCTAAAAATCTCTTACCTTACATCCTTGAAATACCTTACCCCAAAAATCCTTACCTAACTTCCATAATGACAGTTGGCAGATTTCCAGGTCAGTAGCATTTTTCCATCTTGTGAGAAGAAAGCACCCAAAGACCATGTTATAAATGGATATTTCAGTCTTACTTAAACTGCAACTGACAGGTGGTATTTTGGTCCCAAACTAAATTTAGACTTGTCATCCTCTAAAACTGGACCCTTTGAACAACGTTTTGAGGCTGTGGTTGCTGCCTCAGGGAAAGCCGATTCTTATCACAACGCAGCATAATCAATAAGCAAGTTATAAGGGAAATGGCTTCTGTTGCCTTATACCAGTGGTCCCCAAACTATGGGTTCACCTCATTTTGGGTGGCCCCCAAAACATGTCCGTGGTATATATCATCCCGCCCGCACGGGAGTACAACATCGCCAAACTAAAACCTCCGGGGTTTCCCCATTCATTCTTCTATGGTGAGTCTTAAAGGACACCAGGCAACGCTGTTAATTACTCATCTTCAGTAAGTCGGTATATGGTTAAATGGCTTCATATATGGCTTTAATGAAGACTCTCACCTTTACTGCCTGTAAGAAGAATATCCCGCGGTAAAGTTCAGTGTATCAGACCACCAATCGAAGCAGGATCAGTTTACATCCTGCATCCACAGCACAGGCAGGCTAACGAAAACGCTTAGCGAGTTGCAAATGTGTGTATAATGGCAGAGCCGGGCGGTTAAGTATGAAACCTTGATCGAAGATGCAAATAAAAAGGAAAAGAGCTTCAGACCGAAGCGCGAGGGGAGTTTCAGAGAAAAGCATCAGGGCTTGCCTGGTGTCCCTTTAACAGTACACATGTAATACTCTTTGTCCACCGGTGGTTGTTTTGGCGCTTGTTTTACTTTCGTTTTTGCCATCGCAAACGGAAAGAAATGTAGGCCTACCTGCAAACAATGTAAGAGGCCTATGCTGACTGCATCATTGCTCAAAGTATTTTAAAAGTTTATCAATTAATTGTTAATAACTAACTAATTTCTATTCAAGTCATATTTCTGGGACTTTCTGGGATAATTATTTCTATTTTTATTCACTGCTCAAATGTTCATACAAAGAGTTCTCATCAGGTGACTGAAAGTTAGAATGGTGGTCATTTCAGTTTTCATTTCAGTCCCTCATAGTTTGAGAACTTTAAATTATTTGTAGGATATTCACAGCTTGAGCTGTGTATGCAAAGACACAGAATTCAGAGTTCACACATTTTGCATTAAAATACTTTGGGACTCCCTGCTAATACTTTTGGGAATGCAAACGTTTTTTTATTATATTATTTAATTTTACACTAATATAGCATGATGGCACCATAAACACAGCCAACAATGGTATTAAATTGCAATAGCCTACCCCGAAGTCTCTGGTCCCTCTTGGAGCCAGGTATAGTGAGCTGGCCCTGGAAGAAAAAAGTTTAGACCACTGCCTTATATACAAATGCAGGCTAATATTTCCGTAATGATTTTATACACTTTGTATTGTGTGTGTGTGTGGTTGAGTGGCTGAGGAAAGAGAATGGGTGATGATATTTCGTAAGGATAAGGTTAACTAGACTAAGCTTATGTAGCCATGTGTGTGTGTGTGTGTGTGTGTGTGTGTGTGTGTGTGTGTGTGTGTGTGTGTGTGTGTGAGAGAGAGAGAGAGAGAAAGAGCGAGAGAGAGAGAGGAGAGCGTGAGTGTGTGTTTGACCTCATTGATATTCGCTTGGCTGTTTGACAACGCTGACTGCTGCAGAACAGTGAACATTAAGTCCTCTCTTCCCCTTCCCTCTCCTCTTCTCCTCTCTCCTCTCCTATACTCTCCTCTTCTCCTCTCTCCTCTCCTCTATCTCTTCTCCTCTTTCTCCCTCCTATACTCTCCTCTTCTCCTCTTCCCCCTCCTATACCTCCTCTTTCTCCTTCCTCCCTATACCTCCCCTCCCTCTCCCATCCCTCTCCCCCCTATACCTCCCCTACCTCCCATACCTCCCTCTCCTCCCCACCTCCCCACTCCCCCTCTCCTCTTTCCTCTCCCCCTCCTATACCTCCCTACCTCCTATCTATACCTCCTCCCTTTACTCTCCCCTCTCTCCCTCCTCCTATACCCCTCCTCTTCTCCTCTCTCCTCTCCTCTCTCCTCCTCCTCCTCTCTCCTCTCCTATACTCTCCTCTACTCTCCTCTCCTCTCTCCTCTTCTCCTCTCTCCTCCTCTCCTCTCTCCTCTCCTATACTCTCCTCTACTCTCCTCTCCTCTTCTCCTCTCCTCTCTCCTCTCTCCTCTCCTCTCTCCTCTCCTCCCATACCTCCTCTCCTCTCTCCTCTCCTCTTCTCCTCTCCTCCCATACCTCCTCTACCCCCCCTCCCTCTTTCTCCCCTCCCCCACTCTCCCCTCTCCCCTTCCTCCCCCACCCTCTCCCCTCCCCCACCTCCCCCACCTCCCTCACTCTCCCTCCCTCCTCCCTCCTCTCCCCCACCCTCCCCCACCCTCTCTCCTTCCCCCTCCCTCTTTCTCCTCCCTCCTCCCTTCCTCCTCTCCTCCCTCCTCTCCCATACCTATACTCCTCCTACCTCTCCTCTCCCTCTCTCCTCCTCCCTTCCTCTCCTCCCTCCCACTCTCCCTCTCCTCCCTCCTTTTGTTTCCTCTCTACAGGTCTTTTTTATGCATCACTCATCTATTTGATTTCAGGTAGTTTGTGTGTCTGCATCTGCAGTTCGTAGCCTGTGTGTGTGTGTTTGTGTGTGTGTGTGTGTTTGTGTTAGGGCTTTCAGATATAACCTGTATATGCGGAGTTTGTCAAACGGAGGTCCTACCCTTCGGATGATTCAGATATGATGCTAACCTGCGGACCTTATACTGACCTTATACGGACCTATGTGTGAACGACATACACACACATTACAGAATCTCTGTGTGGTTGTCGAGTGAGGGGTGGGGGCTTGTAGAGTTCACAAGAGGCGAGATATGACACAGAATATATGCGGTTGCTGTCACAGCTGCTGTTTGTTTACAAAGGACATGCATTATGTAGGCTAAAGAAGAAAAATCTATTGTGCGTAGGCTAATACTTGAAGTAGTCACATAAGTGCACACTTGAAATTGACCTACAGTATGTGTATGTGTGCTTCGAATAAACACCTTTATCTGTTTTCAACGTTATGTAGCAGAATTACTTGGCTATGGAACCCCAAATCTGGTTTGCGTTGGAGAGAGCATGCACAAACTTTATGGTAGCCTACCAGCCAATTCATTAGGCTAACTCAAGACTTCAAGGCAATCATATACAACGTTTTTAAGCAACAAACAAAATACTAACATAACAGTGAAGTGGTTCGTTTTTTCATGGTTTATTTTTCCAAAAGCATCCTCTCCCCATGTGTCTATTGCATTTACGTAAGGAGCTTGGAACAAAGTTGGGTTTTCTTCGTTTTCATTTTCTCTAGGCATATTTATGCTCAACAAATATCAGCGAGCTCAGCAGTGAGGTCATGAGAAGGCTATCAATGAACAGAAAACCGACCGTGTTGGCTAACAATTTGTTAAATACTCCTGTTATTGTCGTCAACAACGTCGCTGTAGGCTACTGCCTTTTCAGCGCCTTCTGCTTAATGATGATTTGGTCTTTTGAATTCATTTGGCCTTGCGATGCAGTTGTAGGCTAAATCAACGTGTCTCTTGCAGTTCCCTTCATGTGTTCTATCACAATGCTGTATGCCCTCATGGACAGTAGCTCCGTGATGTCTGCATCTTTCCAGGTCGGAGATTTTCTGGACAGCACTATGCCACTCCATCATAACACTGGCATTTAAGTCAGATTTAACCACATGGACGCTTTCGCCACCGACATAGGTGTGAATTTTAACCGCATGTTCTACGCTTTCGCTCAGACACAGCACATTTACATAATGTCCGGAGGAAATACTAGGGGGGGAGTAGTAGAACAATCGGCTAAATTCGGACTTCCATATGACCGGTTATGTCGTTCAGATATACGGCCCCACCGTTTAACATCCGCAGAACCTCCGGTCTTACACGTATGTCTGAAAGTGCTTTGTGTCTGTGTGTGTGTCTGTGTGTGTGTGTTTGTGTGTGTGTGTGTTTGTGTGTGTGTGTTTTCTAAGAAGGCTGTCACATTAGGCAGAGTGATTGCTCCATCCTCAGCCATCAGCTAGTTTCATTACACATTACAGCAATGTAAGCACATCAACATCACTGCCCTATAAAACTGTATGTGTGTGTGTGTGTGTGTGTGTGTGTCTGGGCAGAGGGGCTTTCACATGGAAAGCTCCAAGTTCACACACACACACACACACTCACATGTCCTCCATGATGCAGGCGTCTCTATAGCAACAGGCGGCTGGGCTGCTGAGAGGACATTGTCTTGTTTGGCTGATGGGTCCCCTGCGGATGTGAGAAAGCAGACAGACTGCGTCTGAGGAGAGGAGGAGCAGATGGAGAGAGAGAGGGATGGAGATGGAGAGAAAGAGAGATGGAGGTATAGACAGGGAGGGAGAGAGGGAGAGAAAAAGAGAGTGAGGGAGAGAGGGATGGAGTGAGGGAGAGAGAGGGAGGGATAGAGAGGGAGAGAAAGAGAGAGGGATGGAGTGAGGGAGAGAGACGGGGGTGGAGATGGAGAGAGAGGGAGGGAGGGAGAAATGGAGAGAAAAAAGAGAGCCACTACACTGATAGGCAAGTAGAGAGGGAAAAAGATGAGAAGTGTGTGAGAGGAAGGAATGGTAGAGTGTGTCAGAGAGAAATCAGAGGACACGACCATGTTCTGGCTCTCTCGCCCATTCAATAGGTGACCTTTACCTGTGATAATTACTCATTACACTACCTAATAGAATAGAATACAATACAATACAATAAATCTTTAATGTCCACCAAGGTGGAAATTTTTCTTTGGCTCACCAGACATAAAAGACCGATAGACATACAGCCACAATATCGTCTCAGACATATGAGTTAAAATATCATGATAACATACATAGAAAAGAATAAGAGTAAAAAAAATACATAGAAATAAAAGTAAAAGAAATAAAAGAAATAGCATCTCAGTTTGATATTGTCACTTGGTTTGATTGAGGATACTGATGGCATTTGGAGTAAAGGATTTTTAAATACACTTTTGGCCAGAGGCACTCTGTAGCGGCTCCCAGAGTTCAGGAACTCAAGCTGGCTAGAAAGCTTAGGTGTCCAAACCCAGCAGAAAGGTTAGCACACTTTCAATGTGTGTGGTGTATACTAGCTCAGTTATCTGGGCACTAACACCCAGACGGCTCAGTCTTCTGAGGAGACTTCGGAGGAGTCGTTGTGAGCATTCTTAAAAAATGTACTTTCGGTGTTGTCTGAAAAAACTCAGATGGTTGTCAACAACCGCATGCCTAGGTATTTAAAAGTTCCCACAGTTTCAACTGCTAGGCCATTAAGTGAAACTGGCTCTGTTGTGTCTTGTTTTTGACACATTGATCTCTAGCTCGCTATCATTGCACCATGCTTCAAGGGCCTTTATGTGTGCTAGATAGGAGGCCTTACCAGAGGGGTCAGTTTTTTGTAAGAGGCCTACTAACGCCATGTCATCCGCATATTTTATCAATTTAAAGAGGCTATCATTGATAGAGAACTCGTTAGTGAATAGAGAGAAAAGTAGAGGGGAAAGGACGCTGCCTTGTGGGCAGCCTGTACTGATGGTTTGCACTCCTGACAAAATGCCATTTACACATACCCTCTGAGGCCGACAGGAGAGGAAGTCTCTGATCCAGAGAATTAGGCCCTTATCTATGTTAATTTTGGCTAGTCTTTGCAGGAGAATGTGTAGTTTAATGGAATTAAAAGCTGCGCTAAAATCTACAAATATTTTGAAATAGAGTCTAGAAGGACTAGCACAGCATCGGCTCTCCCTCTGTCACTTCTATATGCAAACTGCAGCGGATCTAACAAGCTGGTCACTTGAGAGGTCAGAATATCCACCAGAACTCTCTCCATTGTTTTACACAATATGGAGGTGATGGCTATAGGTCGGAAATCTTCAGGCTGACTCACCTGGCTGGCTTTTGGTATGGGCCTTATTAGAAAAAATTTCCAGGGCGATGGGTACACCTGCAACTAGGAGGGCGTTAAATAGCCTTGAGAAGACACCTTTTAATTGTGGGGCACAGTCTTTCAGTAAGCGGGCTTTCAGGCCATCTGGGCCAGTGGCTTTATTCGGTTTCAGTTTGGTGAGGCTTTTGTTAACAGCTTTTTCTGTAATAAATATTGGTGAACCTATGGGGAGATTTTTGCAGATGTCATCGCACTCAACCTTATCATCCACAACATCAAACCTGCAGAAGAACTTATTCATTACCTCTTGACTGTAAACTGCAGGACTGTCAGCTTTTTTACAACTTTTCCCCATTAAAGTGTTTAAGCCCTCCCAAGCCTGTTTTATGTTACCGCTGAAAAATTTACTCTCTATCTTGTTTTTATATTCAATTTTTGCCTTTAGGATACCCCCCCTTAGTTCTTTCCTTTTTTCCTGCGCTAGTTCCATATTGCCTGAGCAAAATGCAGTTTTTCTTTCATTAACTCATTGAGTGCCAAAAACGTAATATTATACGTTTTTCCTTCCCATGCGTTGAGTGCCAAAAACGTAATATTACGTTTTTAGCTTTTTTTTATTTATTACGAAACTAGACACTCTAACACACCTTATATGTGATTTTGGGAACTCTGTGATGAATAGAAATTAAATATATGACGATTGAAAACTCATGAAAACGCAATAATCTGGACATTTTATCTGGACATTTTATCATAACTCGGTGCCGCTTTGGTCGAATCAGTGACGATGCACGCCATCTCAAAACCAGGCCATTTTCGTGGATCTATCACTAGGTGGCAGTCTCGCCAGGTCTCGCTGATCACTTCCCGGAAAGTTTACAGGCAACACTTCATATTTCATGAAAGACGTTATATCCATTTCTAGAAAAAAACAGCGATTTTGATGAAAACTAGCCACTGTTTAGCTTGGGATTTCTCAGGAACAGAGGCGTGTAGAAATACACGGTTTGCACCCACTGAGAGCTTAAAGTCTCACCTTTTAAACGAGCCATTATATGTGTTCATAGCTATAACACAGAATATGCTGTGGCTGTACAAAAATCATCAACAATGGTCTAGATTGCTGGCACTCTAGGACAAAGCTTCCGAAAACAGCTTGGCATTCAATGAGTTAAGACAGATTTTTAATTGTTTTTAATAAACCCAGGGTTTATTATTTGGGAATATTTTAATAATCTTTGTTTCTGACACACAGTCCTCGCAGAATTTAATGTATGATGTACGTAAGTTCATTCCCATCCTGGCATTCCCATCTTTCTGGCAAAAAGAAGGGAGGCGGACTGGTGCTATACATAAACAATAGATGGTGCAATCCCGGACATGTTACAGTGAAGGAGACTGTTTACTGTAAGGATGTGGAGTTACTAGCGGTCAGTCTACGACCATACTACATGCCGAGGGAGCTCTCGCACGCCATTGTTGTTTGTGTCTATGTGCCACCTCAAGCCCTCCCGGACACAGCGTGTGACGTCATTCACTCTACAGTCGCTAGGCTCCAAACTCAGCACAGTGATGCCTTCTGTGCGATCTCTGGTGACTTCAACCACATTACACTGGATTCCACCCTCACAAACTTTTACCAGTTTGTTGACTGCCCAACTAGGAAAAACAGGACAATAGATCTCATGTATGCAAACGTGAGGGATGCTTACAGTGCCACCCCCCTTCCCCCACTGGGGAAGTCGGACCATAACCTCATTCATTTGCAGCCAATGTACAAGCCAAAAGTTCAGAGGCTACCAGTTGCCACGCCAGCACCTTCAGGAAGTGGACACCGAAGCGGATGAGGCTTTGAGAGACTGCTTTGAGTCCACTGACTGGAGTGTGCTACTGAATGGAGAGGACTTAGAGGAGGTCACACATTGCACTACTGATTATCTGAACTTCTGTATGGACATTGTTGTTCCCACAAGGACTGTACGCTGCTATCCAAATAACAAGCCTTGGATAACCAGTAATGTCAAGACCCTTCTCAATAGGAAAAAAGATGGCGTTTAAGGAGGGGACATGGCAGAGCTGAGGCGCAGTACAGGGGAAACTCAAGATTGCTGAAAGAGGCTAAGGAGGACTACAGAAGGAAGATGGAACAGAAGCTGCAAGATAACAACATGAAGGAGGTGTGGGAATGTATGAAATCTATCACTGGCCTTAAGAAGAGCAGCAGCTCTGTGGAGGGAGACCTGGACAGGGCGAACCAGCTGAACCACTTTTACAACAGGTTCAATTGCCCATCCCCCACCAGGGCAACACTCACCCCCACCATCACTGGATATTGCACCCCCCCCACATGGCGACCCACGAAACAAAGAGGTGACAACGACCTCAGTCAACAGCCATCAGACACACAGACCTCAGATGCTGCCCCCATCCCCTCCCTTCCCCCCCTCCATCATCACTGCTGATCAGGCTATTGCACCTCTCCCCCACATGGTGACCACGAGCAGTGCGGCAACAATGGCTTCAGCCAATGTCCATCAGTCTCTAGCCACACGACAACCCTCACAGAAGCACCCCTCCTCCTCCTCACCCTCCACTCCCCTCATCCCCCCCCATCATTTTAGCGGACCAAGTAAGTTATCTTTTAAAAAAACTCCATCCTCGTATGGCAGCCGGGCCTGACAGACTGTGTCCAAGGCTGCTCAAGGCCTGTGCTGCTGAACTGGGGGAGCCACTGAAGCACATCTTCAACTGGAGTCTACGTCTCGGACAAGTTCCAACACTGTGGAAGACATCATGTCTCACCCCCGTTCCCAAGAAACCACACCACAGCGAGCTTAATGACTTAAGGCCTGTCGCTCTAACATCACATGTGAGGAAAACAATGGAGCGGCTGTTCTTAGGTATGCTCAGACCCCAGGTACGCCATGCACTAGACCCGTTACAGTTTGCATACCAGGAGAAAATGGGCGTGGACGATGCCATCACTTATCTTCTACACAGGACACATTCTCACCTAGACAAGGGGAAAAGTGCTGTGAGAATCATGTTCTTTGATTTCTCAAGTGCTTTTAACACCATCCAACCCCTCAGACTGGGAGACAAGCTCTTGCAGATGGGTGTGGACGCTCACCTGTTAACCTGGATTACAGATTACCTGACCGAGCGACCACAGTTCATCAGACTGAAGAACTGCCTCTCTGACACTGTAATCAGCAGCACCGGAGCGCCGAGTCATGCCACATGCAGAAGTTTTCTGATGATACTGCAATTGTGGGGTGTATCAGGGACAAGCAAGAGGAGGAGTACAGGAGCCTGGTGGAGGACTTTGTGCAGTGGTGCAAACTCAATCACCTTCAACTAAACACTTCAAAGACCAAGGAGATGGTGGTGGATTTCCGAAGGTCTAAGCCCGCTCTGCTACCAGTCTCCATTGATGGGGTCAATGTGGAGGTGGTAAGCACCTAGAAGTATTTGGGTCTCCACCTGGACAATAAACTGGACTGGTCAGCCAACACTGATGCACTCTACAAGAAAGGACAGAGCAGGCTGTACTTCCTGAGGAGGCTGCGGTCCTTCAATGTGTGCAGCAAGCTCCTCAGGATGTTCTACCAGTCTGTTGTGGCCAGCGTCCTCTTCTATGCAGTGGTATGCTGGGGAGGAAACACAAAGAAGAAGGATGCTGGGCGACTTGACAGGCTGGTAAGGAAGGCTGGCTCTGTAGTGGGAGCTGAACTGGAGTGCATCACTTCAATATCTGACAAAAGGACCCTAAACAAACTGATCAACATCTTGGACAATGAATGTCATCCCCTCTACAGCACTATCAAAAACCAAAAAGCTTGATCAGCTGGAGACTTCGCTCACTGCCATGCACAACTGAAAGGCTGAGGAAGTCATTTGTTCCTAGGGCCATTGAACTGTTCAATGCCTCACTAAAGGGAAGAGGAGAGATAGACTTCTCTGCTTAGTCTGTCTGCCTCTCCACCCTCTCCATGTCCATGTTTTTTGAGTACTGACTGCCCACTACTGCTTACTACTGTTTTACTACTGTTTTACTATTGTACACAGCCTAATGTTTTCACTACTGTTTTACTGCTACCCTGTTTTTCATGCTATATTAGCACACATGATCAATGGCTGCGGTCAGGCTTCTGATACAATACTGAATGAATGAATGGCTATAACCCTATTTCCTCAACCTGTTCTTGCACTGAAATAGTTTTTTTATTTTACCTTGTCTACATTATACTTTACTCTCCTATTTGTCTATATTATTTATGCTGGTCTCTAGACCTTACTCTTGCACTGTTGCACTGTTGGACTAATGTTGGACTACTTTTTGCACCTCCACCATGACACTCACTCTCTTGAGCACCTTGCCAGGCACACATAACTAAGGACTATGGTTGGACTACTGTTTGCACCTTCACCATGACACTCACTCCCTTTAGCACCTCACCAGTCCCGGCCCTGTCACTACAAGGGTCTTATGCTTGATCACCCTCAAGCACATTGGACTTTCTTAATTTAACTTATATAGTGTATTTAGTATTTAGTTTTGTTAGTTTTCTTATCTGTCTTATCTTCTACTGTCTTTATTGTACAGTGGAGTTTAGTTATATGTTTATACTTATACTTATGTTTACCATTTCTGCTGTAAGTGCATGTTGTGTGCTATTTCTGTATGCTACTGAGACCCTCGAATTTCCCCTTGAGGATCAATAAAGGATCTATCTATCTATCTATCTATCTATCTATCTATCTATCTATCTATCTATCTATCTATCTAGGATTCAAAGAAGGTGTCCCAATTTGTGTTTTCAAAGCAGTCTCTGAGTCGATCTTTGTTTGTTTCAGACCACACCTGTATCTGATGGCTGGTTTCGTTGTAGTTCGTAATAAGGAGATTCCACACACACACACACTCCTGCAATTTTCCAGTGATTTAGTGAGATAGAGGGTGGGTGTGTGTGTGTAATCCTTTGGTGTTGCCAGCAGGGCTTCATTGCAGCATGAACACTGGCAGCCTCATTAACAGTCAGTCCTGTTACCAGGGAAGTGCCAGAAATCTACAACTTGCTTCTTGCCAGCTGTGTGTGTGTTTAAGTCTGTGTTGATGAGTAGGTGGGTGAGGGTGTGTGTGTGTGTGACGGTTGGAAGGTTGGAGGTAGGTGGTCTGTGCACTGATGCATACATACCGTATGCATACACGAGAGTGCGTGTGGATGGTTGTATGTTTTGTGTGTAGTGTGTGTGAGTGTGTTTGAGAACCTTTTATATAGATGATGTTTTGTGTGTGTCTGTCTGTCCGTGTGTGTGTGTGTGTGTGTGTGTGGGCTTAGATATATTCAGTGATAAACAGAACCAGCTCACAGCCCTCAGCTGTAGTCCTAACAACAGCAGCCTCCAGGGCAGAAGAAAGAAAGAGAGAGAGAGAGAAAAGAATGAGAGAAATGAATAAAGTCGGATGAGCGAGAAAGGCGTGCACCAGGAGAGGAGATGGCTGCTGGTGAATCATTCAGAAGTGATTAAAATTCATGCTTCACATTTAAGGTAAAAGGAGCTGAAAAAGATGTTGAATATTTGATTTTGTGTGAAAACGGAGAGAGACAGGTTTTTGTGATCTGGGCTGCGTGCACACACAGATAAAGCTCTTCATTAGACATCCCCATCTCTACTGCAGACATCTTTCAGCATGCCTGCAGAACCCACCTGAATGACAGCATTGTGTGTGTGTATGTGACCTTATGTGTAGTGTTACATAAGTGTGTGCCTTTGTGTAAGTGTGAGAACTGCACTCTCAGAGCTGAGTTTGTAGCATAGTATCCTGATGTCAAAGTAATAAGGGCAAAATATTGTGACTGACTCTTAAAGTCTTTATTATTTTAACATGTGTAACAAGCTCACACATACAAACATTCATATACATGAACACAGACATACAAACAAACACACACATACATGCTTACATACACATTCAGACATGCTTACACACACACACACACACACACAGACACACAGACTGTTTATCAGTATTCCAGACTGCGTCAGCCGCTATAGGGGCCGTGCTGTTGGCTATAGCTTAGCACTAGCAACAGGTGCTCATGGTAGCAACACAGATTACAGGAAACAGAGCAGGTACGTCACCCCGGCAACAAACAAATCAAAACAAACACAGACACCGGGCACCTTAAACACAAACTCATGCTGGAGACTCAAAGTGACTGTAGTCCTGGTAACAGCTGGTCGTCAGTTGACTGTAGTCCTGGTAACAGATGATTGTCCGGTGACTAATCCTGGTAACAGCTGGGTGTCAGGTGACTGTTGTCCTGGTAACAGCTGGTCGTCAGGTGTCTGTAGTCCTGGTAACAGCTGGTTGTCAGCAGATTGTAGTCCTGGTAACAACTGATTGTCAGGTGACTGTAGTCCTGGGAACAGCTGGTCATCAGGAAACTGTAGTCCTGGTAACAACTGGTTGTCAGCTGACTAGTCCTGGTAACAACTGGTTGTCAGGTGACTGTAGTCCTCGTAACAACTGGTTGTCAGGTGACTGTAGTCCTGGTAAGAACTGGTTGTCAGCTGACTAGTCCTGGTAACAACTGGTTGTCAGGTGACTGTAGTCCTCGTAACAACTGGTTGTCAGGTGACTGTAGTCCTGGTAAGAACTGGTTGTCAGGTGACTGTAGTCCTGGTAACAACTGGTTGTCAGGTGACTGTAGTCCTGGTAACAGCTGGTTGTCAGGTGAAAGCTGGTCTTAGTCCCTGCTTTGTGTGTCTTTACCTCGGGACTGTTGCTGCATAGTCTGGAGCCCAGAATTAGAGGACTCACAGACACACACAGACACTTCCTCTTTCTCATACACACACAGACACACACACACAATTGAGGCTGTGAAGCTATGTCCTGGGCACACAGTCACAGAGGCCCTGGCACAGACACTGGCAGAACCCGTAGACCAGGCAGACGGTCAGGCTGGTGGGCACCAGGCTGACGCAGACAATGCCGAGTGTCACGCGCTGGATGACCAGCAGGTAGATGCCCAGCGGCAGCGAGCCGAAGTAGAAGCAGCCCAGCAGCCAGACCAGCACGCGCCGCACGTGGACGCACAGCCTGGACAGCGCGTCGTCCGGCTCCTGCTCCGCCCCGCCACCTGCCGAGCCCAGAGACGCCGAGTCCAGGCTGGACGAGGACGAGGAGTGCGTGGACAGTCCGTCGGCGTGGCGACTAGGGAGGCTGTCACGCTGCACCTCCAGGATGGTGATGACGAAGCAAGATGAGTCGTGTTGGTGTTCGTGGTCAGGGCTGCCCAGCGAGGCCAGGCCGTGGGGCGTGAGCAGGACCTCGCGTGGCTCCGAGCCGCAGGACGTGCGCGTGGGCCGGCGCTCCAGCCGGCCCATCAGGTTGGCGTCGTCGGGCAGCGCGTCCACTGAGAGCTGGCCCAGCGGCGTGGGGTGTCGGCAGAAGGGGCAGCTGACGCTCAGGCTGAGGCTCAGGCCGCCGGGGGAGGGGGCGAGCGCGCCGGACGCGCCCAGGTCCAGCATGCGGCGCAGGCAGCGGGCACACACGCGGTGTAGGCAGGCCAGCAGCTTGGGCCGGCGCCCGTGGCTGGAGTAGCGTTGGTAGCAGATCTTACACTCCAGCTCGTCCGGACTGCTGGGGGGACGCTCGTCTGGGTCACTCTCACCATCCCTCTCTCCATCTCTCTCTCCCTCTCTCTCCTCCATGTCTGTCGCTCCATCCGTCTCCTCTGTCTCCAGGTCTCTCCTCTCCTCCTCTGCCTCCTCTCTCTCCTCTTGGTCCGTCTCCATGGCGCTCATCTGGGACTCATGGGGACAGACAGAGGCCCCTGATGGCAGCCGGAGGAGGGCCACAGCTGGCCCTGATGTGAAGAATATAATAGATATCAGCAGGACAGAGAGAGAATAGATATCAGCAGGACAGATAAAGAATAGATATCAGCAGGACAGAGGGAGAATAGATATCAGCAGGACAGAGGGAGATATCAGCAGGACAGAGGGAGGATAGATATGAGCAGGACAGAGAGAGAATAGATATCAGCAGGACAGAGAGATAATAGATATCAGCAGGACAGAGAAAGAATAGATATCAGCAGGACAGAGGGAGAATAGATATCAGTTATCTGTGCTTGGGTTTGACCAGAACCACCTGATCTGTCCAGAGGCATCAAGTGGACATCAGCATCAGTGTTAGAGCATTAAAAGGAGCATGACATTAAGTGTGTGTGTGTGTGGGGGAGGGGGGCCAAAGCACAGGTGTGTGTGTGTGGTCAAGTGACAGAGCACAGGTGTGTGTGTGTGTGTGTGTGTGGTCAAGTGGCAGAGCACAGGGGTGTGTGTGTGTGTGGTCAAGTGGCAGAGCACAGGTGTGCGTGTGTGTGTGTGTGTGTGTGGTCAAGTGGCAGAGCACAGGTGTGCATGTGTGTGTGTGTGTGTGGTCAAGTGGCAGAGCACAGGTATGTGTGTGTATGTTTGGGTTTATCATGCCTGTCTGCTGAGGAGCCTATGTCAGAGCAGAGGTGTGTGTGGTTGTGTGTGTGTGTTTGGGGTTATCACGTCCGTCAGCTGGGGAGCCTGCGCAAGAGCAGAGGTGTGTGTGTTTGGTGTTATCCTTTCCAACTGACTACACCAGTCACAGTGTGGTAGGACTGATAGTTCCTGAACTCCACAGAGCTCCAGTCAGGAGCCTCTAAAGGTTCTTTTGAAGAGCCCTCTGATGAAAGGTTATGGCTGTTAGCTTCTCATCTGGGCCTTTGAAGTGAGATGAGCTTTGAATTTAAAACAGTTCTCAGATTTTTAATGATCCCCGAAGAAACCTTAAGAGTTCTTCATGTCTCCCCTGAAGAGTATTTTTTTTAGTTAGCTAAATAACACCTCCTTCACACAGACTCCTTCCATGCAAAAAAGGATTTTTACACAGACAAATGCAACAAATGGTTCTTAAAGGATCTTGGACTTTTGAGTTCTTCAGAAGTAGAGCCACTAGCCGATTCTCTGATAGAACAGTGGCTCTGAAGTGTGCGTGCGTGCGTGTGTCCGTGCGTGCGTGTGTGTGTGTGTGTGTTGCTGTGCCTCCAATGGCTGTGTAGTACACACGTGTGTGTTTAAAGTGTGCATGTATTATTGATGCCCATGCATTTCTCTATGCCCGCGCCCATGTGTGGCACTGAGAATAGCAGCTCCAGGCCCATGGGCATGAATTAAACATGCTTACAAATGCAGGCTGCAGTGGCCCATGGGCATCAGCTCAGCAGCCCTGAATGGACCAGCATGGGCATGCTCAGTAGCTAAACATGCTTAATGGACCAGCATGGGCTG
>NC_063209.1:18020304-18042804 GCF_017589495.1 Alosa alosa | reverse complement strand
ACACACACACACACGCACACACACACTCTCTTCCTCTCTCTCACACACACACACTCTCTCTCCCTCTCTCACACACACACTCTCCCTCACACACATTCTCTCTCCCTCTATCTCTCTCACACACTCTACCTCTCTCGCACACACATTCTCTTTCTTTCCCTCTCTTCCTTTCTCTCTGTCCCACTCTCTCTCTCTCTATCTCTCTCTCCCTCTCTCTCAGATGTATAAGCAGGAGGTGTATGGCAGTGTGAGTGGTCTGGGTCTAATACTCTCTCTCTCTCCCTCTCTCCCTCTCTCTCTCTCTCTCTCTCAGGTGTATAAGCGGGAGGCGTTGGGCAGTGTGAGCGGTCTCGGCCGGCGTCTGGTGGAGCAAGAGGAGGCGTTTGCTGGTCAGGCCGAGAGCTTCCTAAGGGAGCGCCAGCACCTGGCACGCCTTCTCAGGAACAAGCAAGAGGCACTGGACGGAGCTTTGCAGCAGAAGAGGTGTGTGTGTGTGTGTGTGTGTGTGTATGTGGCTGCTCAGGGACAAGCAGGAGACTCTGGATGGAGTGCTGCAGCAGAAGAGCTCTGTGTGTGTGTGTGTGTGTGTGTGTGTGTGTGTGTGTGTCTACAGAGCAGCACAGTGCAGTACAGCACCAAGGCAATGCGCCCTGCCTGTCGCCACGGCAGCCAATAACACAGTGGAGCAGGAGGTAGTGGAGGAGGAGGAGGAGCCCCATGGTACTGCATCGTCACTCCTTTACCACTCCGCTTCATCCACCCATCTCTCTCTCTCCATCTCTATCTTTCTCTCTCCATCTACCCCCCTCTCTCGCTCTCTCTCTCTTTCTCTCTCCCTCTCTCTCTCTCTCCAATTTCAGTTAAATTCAAGAAATTTATTGGCATGAACAATTCAGTGACATTATTGCCAAAGCTCAATTACATACACACAGAGATGGACAAATATGTTATAGGAAAATTAGTAAGACGATAATAAAAAGCATCAAACTGCAATTCCAATAATAATAACAAACATACAACATTGGGTTACACTTTACTTGACTGTATTGACATAAGAGTGACATGACACTGTCCTGAACACTTCTGTTATGAAGTGACATTCGGTTTTTGTCATAACAAGTTAGGATTAGGGTTAGGTTTAGGACTAAGGTTAGAGTTAGGGTTAGGTTTAGGGTTAGAGTTAGAGTTAGAGGTTATGCCGATACTAGTGTTAATTTCGTCAGACGAGACGAGAGGAAAAATGTTCGTCAACAACCTTTTTTTCCATGACTAAGACGAGACGATGACGAGACTGCACTAATGTCCTGAAACACTGACTAAGACTATCTTGCATTAATAATACAAGATGCATTATTGTTGACGAAAAAAGACGAGACTAAAATGTTTTGCATGAAATAAAAACTAAGATAAAATTTCTCTTCCATTTTCGTCTACAAAATGAGAAGACAGAATAGCTGTTACCTTTTCAAAATATTCCGAATGAGTTCATGGTTCATACGCAGCAGCTTTCCTGTAGGCTAGTCTACGTGCTGTTGCTGCAACCCTGTGGCTGCAGCAGGAAACTACATGGAACAAGAACACCGGAGATTTCTGCCAGAGTTAGGCTTTATGCCACAATGCTACATACCCAGAAGTTGAAGCTTCTCTCATACATATACAAATTAACATCCCCCAGAATGTCCATACGAACATTTTCTGCAAGTAATGTCAACTATTTAACTGGCTACACTGATGATGCAGAGTTTGCTAGCAAGTAAGCTAATATGGAAAGTTTGGCAGCAAGTTAGCTAAGATTGAGAGTTTGTGTTGCGTGTGGGCGCATATCGCCATCTAGCGTGGCGGAGTAAAACATTCATACTTGGGTCCAAGACAGTGTTTCTCAAACTTTTTTTAGATGAAGGACCACTTAACTAATCAATAAAAAAGAAACGCACGGACCACCTAGCTAAAAAAATAAAATAGACCTAGCAGTATATTAGCCTACACAATACTCACTGAACCACCTTGCTTATTGTCTGCACTTTGTTTAATTGTGTCAGAGGATTCATATGATTTAAACTGGCATATCTGACATAGACAGTGTTGTAGAACAGTTTGAATATACATACAAGTTGGTTCAATATTGCAAACAACTCATCTATATTATATTTTACCACGTCTGCTCGTGGACCACTTGGGATAGCTTGCGGACCACACTTTGTGAAACACTGGTCTATGAAGATCATGACAGTGGTCCAGTCAAATCTTTTACTGTCTATGGCCAAATCCCAGCCGAGCTATAACTGTAGCTCGACTTACCTGTGCATGTACTGACTGACAAAAAAATCAGAATGAGTAATTATAACAGTCGAGTAGCCCTGTGGAAACTGGCGCCTTAATGCAGGGGCTTACTTGGGCTGAAGCCCAAGGGCCTCGACCAATGAGGGGCCTCCTAATAATAATAATGAATCAATAATAAATATAGCCGCAAGCGGCAATGGCGGGCCCGAGCACCTGCGGGCCGCAAGCCGTGACATGTCGGAATCCAACAAAGCACCGACGTGGTGCGTTTGTGAAATGTACATATTTGATGCGTGTGCTATTTGTTTTTGTATTTGATTTTCTGCCACATGTACTTGCTTGGCCAGGTGGGGGCGCAATGCAAGGCAGGCCCATTGGGTGTCATCATAATATATATTAACCTGAGAAATTTCAGACCATTCATTTTAAGCAAAGAACATTTCTGATACACTTTTTGGTTGGCATGGCTATGTTAGGCATGGAAATTACACATGTGAATATCATCACAATAATGATATCCAAATTTTTTGTAAACGTTCAGATCAATCAGTTAAGGCATTGTCCATTTTCTGGCACATTTCCTGCTTGACCAGGTGGTGGCGCTATGCCAGGCAGGCCCATTGGGTGTCTGGATATCATCATAATCATAATATCTATTAACATGAGAAGGTTCAGACCATTTATGCAAAGCATAGAGCATTTGTGGCACATTTCCTGCTTGGCCAGATGGTGGCGCTATGCTAGGCCTGTGAATAACGCATGTGAATATCATCACAATAATGATATCCAATATTTTATAAAGTTTCAGATCAATCACTTAAGGCATTGTCCATTACTGGCACATTTCCTGCTTGGCCAGGTGGTGGCGCTATGCCAGGCAGGCCCATTGGGTGTCTGGATATCATCATAATCATGATATCTATTAACCTGAAAAGTTTCAGAACATTTATTCAAAGCATAGAGCATTTCTGGCACATTTCCTGCTTGGCCAGAAGGTGGCGCTATGCTAGGCCTGTGAATTACGCATGTGAATATCATCACAATAATGATATCCGATATTTTATAAAGTTTCAGATCAATCACTTAAGGCATTGTCCATTTCTGGCACATTTCCTGCTTGGCCAGGTGGTGGCGCTATGCCAGGCAGGCCCATTGGGTGTCTGGATATCATCATAATCATGATATCTATTAACCTGAGAAGTTTCAGACCATTCATTCAATGCACTGTGATTTATGACACATTTTCTGTTTATGTGGTGAGATATTAAAATCATATCAAATATATTACAACATCCCAAAATCCATTCACAATTTAACATTAGCAACATCTTGGCATAATGTTTGCCAAATTTCAAATGAATCTGACAAAACGTCTAGGAGGAGTATGTTCAAATTGATCATGTGACATCAGGATAATTGTCATTCTTTCTGTTGCCAGTTGGTGGCGCTATGCCAAACATGCATTATGGGCATGTGAATGTTATCATTAACATGGTCTTCAATGACCTGTGAAATTTAAAACATTTCAAGCCATGCATGGTGAATTATGACACATTTATTGTTTGTGTGGAACGGTATTAAAATTAACAATTTCGCCATTTTGTCAAATTACAACATATCAAAAAAAGGCTTCACAATTTAGAATCAGGAACATCTCGGCGTCATGTATACCAAATTTCACATGAATCGGATCAACCGTCTAGGAGGAGTACGTTAAAATGGATCATGTCTACAACGCACAAATTCTCAATTACCTCACTTCCTGTGGGCGTGGCTAATGGCATGTTAATACAAAAGTTGTTTGTTTTTGGGAGTTACATACCCCCCCCCCCCCCCAAATTTGGTGTGTGTATCTACAACTATATGCCAACCACAAGTCACAGTGACATAAGGGGGCGCTAGCGAGTCTCTGGGCCATACCCGGGGCCAAGCTTTTTTACCTAGCTGCTTTGTGTGACACCTGATGTGTGTGCCAAATTTCAAGACTTTTCGATTAAGTTAACCACCTCAAAATATTTGCCAACCACGGGATCAGTCACCTAAGGGGGCGCTAGCGAGTCCCTGGGCCACGCCCAGGGTCAAGCTCTTGTACCTAACTGCGATGCGTGACACCTGACGTGTGTGCCAAATTTCAAGAGTTTTCGACCATGTTAACCACCTCAAAAACAGGAAAGCAAAAAAGTGGAATAACAATAATAAATATAGCCGCAAGCGGCAATGGCGGGCCCGAGCACCTGTAGGCCGCCACCCGTTACATTTCAGAATCTAACAAAGCACCGACGTGGTGCATGTGTAAAATTTTCATATTTGATGTGTGTGCTATTTGTTTTTCCATGTTTTTTTTTGGCACATTTACTTGCTTGGCCAGGTGGGGACACAATGCAAGGCAGGCTCATTGTGTGTCATCATAATCATAATATTAACCTGAGAAATTTCAGATTATTCATTTTAAGCAAAGAACATTTCTGATACACTTTTTGGCCAGATGGTGGCGCTATATTAGGCATGTGAATTACACATGTGAATATAATCACAATAATGATATCCAATGTTTTATTAAGTTTCAGATCGATCACTTAAGGCATTGTCCATTTCTGGCACATTTCCTACTTTGCCAGGTGGTGGCGCTATGCCAGGCAGGCCCATTGGGTGTCTGGATATCAACATAATTATAATATCTATTAACCTGAGAAGTTTCAGACCATTCATTCAAAGCATAGAGCATTTCTGGCATATTTCCTGTTTGGCCAGATGGTGGCGCTATGCTAGGCATGTGAAATATATGTGTGAATATCATCACAATAATGATATCCAATATTTTATAAAGTTTGAGATCAATTACTTAAGGCATTGTCCATTTCTGGCACATTTCCTACTTGTCCAGGTGGTGGCGCTGTGCCAGGCAGGCCCATTGGGTGTCTGGATATCAACATAATCGTAATATCTATTAACCTGAGAAGTTTCAACCCATTCATTCAATGCACTGTGACTTTATGACACATTTCCTTTTTATATGGTGAATTATTAAAATCTTGACATATTACAACATATCAAAAATCCCTTCACAATTTAACATCAGCAACATCTTGGCATAATATTTGTCAAATTTTACATGAATCTGACAAACCGTCTAGGAGGAGTATGTTAAAATTGATCATGTCCACAACGCACAAAATCTCAATTACCTCACTTCCTGTGGGCGTGACTAATGGCATGTTAATACAAAAGTTGATTGTTTTTGGGAGTTACATACACCCACCAAATTTGGTGTGTGTATCTAAAACTATATGCCAACCACAAGTCACAGTGACATAAGGGGGCGCTATGGAGTTTCTGGGCCAAGCCCAGTGCCAAGGCTTTTCCCCTGTGTATTCATGGTACCTCTTGACGTGTGTGCCAAATTTCATGCGTTTTCACTGATGAGAAGCACCTCTTTTAGCATCACAATTCATCACATTTTAGTCCGCACAAAATCCCAAATACCTCACTTCCTGTTGGGCGTGGCTAATGCATTGTACATACGAAAGTTGTTCATCTTGGGGAGACACCTACCAAATTTGATGTGTCTAGCTAAAAGTATGTGCCAACCACTGCATCAGTCACCTAAGGGGGCGCTACTGAGTCCCTGGGTCACGCCCGGGGGCAAGCTCTTGTACCTAACTGCTTTGCGTGACACCTGATGTGTGTGCCAAATTTCAAGACTTTTCACCCATGTTAACCACCTCAAAAAAGGAAAACGCTCTGAGACAAAGTTAAAATACTCGTAATAATAATAATAATCCTTACAAAAACAATAGGGCTTTGTCTTCTCTTCTGAAGTGTAACAAAATGTAACAAAACTTAATAAATCCCAAAGTAGAGGAGCTACAGGAGAGGCTGAAACTGACTGACAAATTTACAAACTCTGGAGATAACGTGGGTTGGATTGAAGCAACGATAAACGAATGACGTGGATTCCTGTAACTGTCCATGAAAACAGAAGGCATAACAGGTAAATATCGTAGCAAATAGCCTGGCAATGAAACGGCTTTAAAAACATGTAGGCCTATTTCACTTGTCTCTCTGGAGTGAATGCAGAACATGGGCTGCTGCGCAAAGAAATGAATTAGTGATCTGCATCTCCGTTCACCAAAAGCTAACTTTGTGCTAACCCATATTCGCACAAATAATATCCTATGTTATGTTTTATGATTGTTAACGTGAGATATGTCTCCATGTTGGGAAGTGTAGTGATAATGCATAAGGTAGCCAATGTTCACGTCACATGAGCCAGCTGCTTGTTCTGTAGGCTAAAAGTATTTCTGTCCCTCCCAATCTGTGTTAGAATGGTGTGTTAAGTAGACAGAATTTCAAAAACCTCCTGGGGGAACCCCGACGACAAACACATGCACTTTTGAAAAGCTTGAAACGTCCATATGTGTAACCCATCTTTTAACTTAGCCTATAGTGTTGTAAAAGTTCAAGGCTGTTGTTTTCGTGCAGTAGGCTAACCGTTTTGATAAGCGATGTCATGGGTAGGCTGACGTGATTAAGGGCTTTCTGTTTCTGTTAATGTAAATGTTTTACATAGGCTCAATAATGATAGGCTACACTGCATGTTAGGCTATATCAACCAAAAGCACACGTCGGGTATCATAATTAGTATTTGCGGTTTGGGGGGCCTTAAAAACATATAGCCCAGGGGCCTCAGGTGGTATTAAGGCGCCCCTGCCTGTGGACACACAATATTGTTAGAAAATTGAGATGTGTGAAACACTATTTGACTGAAATGGTAATCAGAAATAATTTGTTATAAAAAAAGACTAAAATGTTTTGAATAAAACTGACTAAGACTAAGATAGCTTTAGTTTTCTTTTGACTAAAACTAGACTAAAATGACGAGACTTTTAGTTGACTAAAACTTGACTAACAAAAATGATATTTGAATGACTAAATATGACAAAGACTAAAAAGGACATTTCGTCACAAGACTAAGACTAAGACTAAATTAAAAATAGGTGACAAAATTAACACTAGCTGATACTGTCAAGTAAAGTGTTAACCAACATTGTTGGTAGTTATGGTCTTACTGGATGTCCTCAGGTTATGGCAAGCTGCTACAGATGTGCAGTTGTGGCCAAGTCCTTGTTCTCTGAGCATGTACAGCACTTGTGCCTCATTTGTATACATTTGAAACTCAGGGAAGATTGAATTGAATTTCATGAATGAAAAATTTCAGACTACCTGCTTGCCCATCTCAACAACATGCTAGCCCATCACTACACATCCAGCACCACACAGTAGCTATGCTAGCCCATCTCTACACATCCAGCACCACTCAGTAGCTATGCTGGCCCATCTCGACAACATATGCTACGACATGGCTACTAATGCCCTGCAGCTATGCAGAGCTAACACAATACCATGCATAGGCATCCATTCATCTTCTGCCTCTTCTCTACAGATCCCTCTGCTCTTTTATATAGAGAACCCTCTGATCTTTTACATAGAGAACCCTCTGATATTTTATATAGAGAACCCTCTGGTCTTTTCTATAGAGAACCCCCTGGTCTTTTCTATACAGATCCCCTGGTTATTTTCTATAGATAACCCCTGGTCTTTTATATAGAGAACCCTCTGATATTTTATATAGAGAACCCTCTGGTCTTTTATATAGAGAACCCTCTGATATTTTATATAGAGAACCCTCTGGTCTTTTCTATAGAGAACCCCCTGGTCTTTTCTATACAGATCCCCCGGTTATTTTCTATAGATAACCCCCTGGTCTTTTATATAGAGAACCCTCTGATATTTTATATAGAGAACCCTCTGGTCTTTTCTATAGAGATCCCTCTGGTCTTTTCTATAGAGAACCCTCTGGTGTTTTCTATAGAGATCCCTCTGGTCTTGTCTATAGAGAACCCTCTAGTGTTTTCTATAGAGATCCCTCTGGGCTTTTCTATAGAGACCCCTCTGGTCTTTTCTATAGAGAACCCTCTGGTCTTTTCTATAGAGAACCCCCTGGTCTTTTCTATAGAGACCCCTCTGGTCTTTTCTATAGAGAACCCTCTGGTCTTTTCTATAGAGAACCCCCTGGTCTTTTCTATACAGATCCCCCGGTTATTTTCTATAGATAACCCCCTGGTCTTTTATATATCCGGTTGAGTGGCGCATGTAGATGCAGCGACTCCTTGCTTCTCCTGAACGTGCAGTGTTTTTTTGTTGTTAAAATGTGTTTTTCGGAATGTTTATCGCATGAAACTACGTCGGAACGCATGTACAGCCGACAGCAACTGTTGCAGATACGGAAGGAAAACAACAGTATCGATGTTTTGGACATAAAAACAGAGACGCTGGCTGAACTGGGAATACTTCGCCTGCCTACCACAACATCGGACCCGTCTGCTTCACCTGGCCGGCGTCACCGCAAGCGGTGTGCCAGGACAAGATAGAGAGGCAAGCGAGCTGGCGTCGGAACAAGGCTAGCAGCCAACCCAACTCGCCCACTATATATGGTATACCCTATACCATCCATATTCCTGGCAAACGTAAGATCACTGGACAATAAGATGGACGACATTCGGTTGCTAAGATCAGCAAACAAGACAGTGAGTAACTGCTGCGTGACTGTTATCACTGAATCATGGCTCAACGATAACATCCCCGACTCTGCTATACACCTGGAGCAGCTAACATACTATCGAGCTGACCGAGCCCTAGCAGACAAAAGGCGTGGTGGAGGAGTTTGTGTTTACACACATGATGCTTGGTGCCGAGACGCTACGGTAGTACACAGACACTGCTCTCCACTGGCGGAGTTTATGATAATTAAGTGCCGACCCTTCTACCTCCCCAGGGAATTCACTGCAGCGATTCTGCTGGTCGCGGTGTACATCCCCCAGCAACAAAAACAGTGACAGGAGCATGGCACTGAATGAGCTGTATCAGGCCGTCAGTGAACAACAAAGTGAACACCCGGATGCCTTCACAATCATCGCTGGGGACTTCAATCACGCCAATCTCAAAACTGTACTACCAAAATTTCACCAACATGTAAACTTCCCAACAAGAGGACAAAACACCCTGGACCTTGTTTACACCCCACAGGAAGAAGCCTACAAAGCCAAACCCCTCCCCCACATCGGGCAATCAGACCACATTAGCATCCTGCTGCTGCCCCGATACAGACAAAGAGCAAAAGTCACCAAACCGGTTCTGAAGGAGGTGAGAATGTGGCGGAGGGGGCCGCCTCACAACTTCAGGACTGCTTTGAAACAACAGACTGGGATATCTTCAAAACAGCTGCCACCCACAACAACCACATTGACATTGAGGAACACACAGACACTGTGACCTCCTACATCACCAAATGCATCGATGATGTTACAGAAATAAAACACATCACCACTGGGGCAACCAGAAGCCATGGCTGACAGGAGACGCCCACAGACTGCTGAGGGCCAGAGACAAAGCCTTCAGAGCTGGAGATGTAGCTGGCCTAAGAACAGCGAGGGGCTAACCTGTCCCAGGGCATCAGGAAGGCAAAAAGGATTACACAGACAAAATAACAACACACTTCAAAGACAGCAGAGATGCACAGAGCCTATGGCAGGGCATACAGGCCATCACTGACTACAAGCCTGCGCCACGGAGCTGTGAGAACAACACCTCTCTGCTAAATGACCTGAACAGTTTTTTCGCCCGTTTTGAAGCACAAAATGACACTCACCCACAGAAAACCCCACCTCCCCCCCACGACCAACCCCTGTACCTGTCCTCTGCCAGCGTGAAGAGGACACTAGCCACCACTAACCCACACAAAGCAGCAGGCCCAGACAACATACCAGGACGAGTGTTGAAGGACTGTGCAGAAGAGCTGAAGGATGTTTTTACAGACATTTTCAACACCTCTCTGGAGCAAGCAGTCATCCCATCACTTTTCAAAACTGCCACCATCATACCCGTGCCAAAGAAATCATCACCATCATGCTTCAATGACTACCGTCCTGTAGCACTCACGCCCATAATCATGAAGTGCTTCGAACGGCTAGTCATGTCACACATCAAAGCTACCCTACCCCCCACCCTGGACCCCTTCCAGTTTGCATACCGAGCCAAACGATCCACGGAGGATGCAATCTGCTCCGCCCTCCATCCAGCCCTCACCCACTTAGACAATAAAGACTCATATGAGAGAATGCTGTTCATAGACTTCAGTTCAGCATTCAATACCATAATACCACAACAACTCATCAGCAAACTGGACAAGCTAGGATTCAGTACCTCCCTCTGCAACTGGCTGCTGGACTTCCTGTTGCAGAGACCACAAGCAGTAATGCGGTCGGGGACAACACCTCAAGCACTCTGACCCTGAGCACGGGGGCCCTCAAGGGTGTGTGGTCAGCCCCCTCTTCACACTGCTAACACATGACTGTACAACCACTCACAGCTCCAACCATCTGGTGAAGTTTGCGGACGACACAACACTGGTGGGCCTCATCACTAAGGGCGATGAGGCTCACTACAGAGAAGAAGTAGACCTGCTGGCTAAATGGTGCAAAGACAACAACCTCCTGCTAAATGTCAGCAAGACCAAGGAGATTGTTGTCAACTTTCAGAGAGGTCACAAACAACTGCCACCACTGTCCATCGACGGAGATGCTGTGGAGAGAGTGAGCAGCACAAAATTTCTGGGGGTGCACATCAGCTTACTTCTCCTGGACCACCAACACAGCATCACTGGCGAAGAAAGCCCAGCAGCCCTCTACTTTGGCGCAAAGTGAAGAAGGCAAGTGCCACGCCTCCGTCATGACTACATTCTACAGAGGGAACATCGAGAGCATCGCCTCCAGCAGCATCACAGTGTGGGGCGAAGCTGCACAGATCAGAACAGGAAGACCCTCCAGCGCACTGTTAACACAGCTAAGAGGATCATTGAAGCACCACTCCCCTCCCTGCAGGACATTTACACCACCCGCCTCACCCGCCAAAGCACTAATGATTGTCAAGGATACAACCCACCCTGCACACGAACTGTTCAGCCTCCTGCCCTCTGAAAGCGGTACAGGAGCCTCCGCCCCCCCCACCACCAGACTGGCAAGTAGCTTCATCCACCAAGCAATCAGGATGCTGAACACTCTACCCACTCTCCCATCACTGACAGCCCCCCCCCAGCCAGCCAGGAACCTAGGAAACTAGTATCCTGTCTACCCTAACCCCCCCCCACCGCCCTGTGGAACTGCACTGTGACTGGCAAAGAGGCTAACGTGTTGCTGCTTCACATCAAGCCTGATATACTTGAAATTACTGCATACTGCATATCAATGTAAATATACAGGTCACACAAGCACAAGTTCATGTAACTGTTAAGACTATATAAATATACAACTCAACTACCTCTATTTTTTTTTTTATATATATGTCCTATATTTCTATTTTGATACATACATGTTCTATATTTCAGTCTTGCACTTTAATTTAATGTTTATTGTCTATGGGTATGTCTATAGTATGTCTATGTCTGTATTTAAAGTATGTCTATGTCTGCATGGGAAAGTAAGAAACGAAATTTCAATTCTTTGTATGACCAGTGCATGTAAAGAAATTGACAATAAAAGCCGACTTGACTTGACTTGAAATAGAGAACCCTCTGGTCTTTTCTATAGAGATCCCTCTGGTGTTTTCTATAGAGATCCCTCTGGTCTTGTCTATAGAGAACCCTCTGGTGTTTTCTATAGAGATCCCTCTGGTCTTTTCTATAGAGAACCCTCTGGTCTTTTCTATAGAGATCCCTCTGGTATTTCTGCTCCTATCTGTTGTTCTTTATTTTTTCAACTATTCTTTTTCTGACTCATCCTTGTGGAGATGAAGTCCGTCATAGAACTCTCATGGGGCGATGGAGGGGTGAGGAGCTATATGGACATTTGGCAGGGCAGAGCAGCTTCTGGTTAACTCTGCACTGATGTCATGGATGATGTGGAGTGGGAAGTCCTAGCGTGGAAGCGGGGGAGGAATTACGATGCAGGACTCTGGGAAGTCCATGCTGCCTTTTTCACCTTCTTTATTGCTTCTGCAGTCCACTGGCGGGCAGCTGTGGCCTACTGGTTAGCGCTTCGGACTTGTAACTGGAGGGTTGCCAGGTTCGAACCCCGACCAGTAGGCACGGCTGAAGTGCCCTTGAGCAAGGCACCAAACCCCTCACTGCTCCCCGAGCACCGCTGCGCCGGGATTAGTGTGTGATTCACCTCACTGTGTGCTGAGTGTGTTTCACTAATTCACAGATTTGGATAAATGCAGAGACCAAATTTCCCTCACGGGATCAAAAAAAACTAGGGCTCTACACTAACATTTTTTTTCAAGAGCACTTGTGCGCCCAAGTTAAAAAATTTAGGAGCACAGACAAAAATTTGGGCGCACAGTCAGATCTGTACTTAACTTACACATAATCTAACATTATACTGCAGCTAACAGTTAAACATGCCAGTGCACCAATTGCTAATATTAAGAATGACTGACAACATTTAGCCTAGTGCTGGGCGGTATACCGGTTCACACCGTATACCGGTTCACACCGTATACCGGTGTATATTTTCGTTATGATATGAATTTTTAATATACCGCCATACCGGTGTATTTGATTACACAACGTTTGGAACGCTGCGCCGCCGACAGTGTTTCAGACGGACTTTTTTCCACATGCACGCGATGGTGCCACTGCGAGGCATAGTGAGGGTAAACACAAAAACACCTTTACGTTTTTCCCCTGAAGTATGACCCTTAAGGCTTAATTTTTCCTTAGGTAAGGGGTTTATTTAAGGGTGTTGCACAGAAATAATACCTTAAATTGTTTCTTTAGTTAAGGAAAAATGTTAAGGGATACTGCATTGAAAAAGGATTTACCGTCAACGAAAAATTCTATTGAGATTGTTCAACAGCTGTAGCTGGCTAGTAGGTGATGTCGTTAGTTAGCAACCCACCGAACACAGTAAAGTTTAATGATCTTATCATTCATCTCACCTTAAGAATATTCGCTGAAATTATCCAGGTAGCAAGTAAAGCGTGTTATAGACATGCACTGAGCAATACTAGCTGGCTAGTTAGAAATGATCCTGACTGTCATCAGTGCACCAAAACGAACTTTTTTTAATAATGTTTTGCCTAGCGAACCGAACCGAAGCTCATGGCAGGCTAACAAGACATCCACATCCACATGAAGTTAATGTTAGCCTACCACTAACGTCATGTAAACCACACAATAACATTTCTGATTCCTGCCTATTTGACAGAGTAAGCATATTAACAGAGAGGTTTTATTTTAAATTGTAACAAAAAAGTATAATTATTGCAAGTTGCACTACTTTTTGGATTGGTTTTATACAAGATGTCTAGATTCTTCATTAGAATCATGAGTGGCTCTTTGTAAACAGCATCATTTTTTGGGGCCATGCAAAACTGCATTTCCACTAGTGTGGAGTTATTCTACATCATGACAGTAAAATAGACCATCCTTAGTCAATGTACTGCAGCAATTCCTCTCTCAACCTGTAGAAAATGCTGTGAACATCTGATTATGCATGGTAAAAAAATACCGTTATATACCGTGAAACCATAATAATTTTGAAAAATACCGTGATATACATTTTTGGTCATACCGCCCAGCACTAATTTAGGCTACAGGAAACAGGATTTTAAAGATCAGTGCCTACTTTATTTTCTATTGTTCTATTGAATTCGGTGGATAGAAGAACTAATTTCTTCAATCTTTGCATCTTGGCTGGCTAGTCTAACTTTCTGCTTTTTCTGCGCGCTCTTGGATTTGAAAGAAGCGACTACTAGCGAGTCACAACGCGAAACTGCTAACATTGATGGGAGGTGTAGTTTTTATGCTGCATTCGCGACGTGATTCTATGGTTTGCACCAGTAATGTTTCTCGATGTTGCGGTGTATTTTGTAGACAAACATTGACATGGTTAGAAGTCATTCGCACCAGTGTGCCTAAATATTTTTTTGCACTCGCACGGCATCATTTTTACTCGCATGTGCGAGTGAAATGGGCGCACTGTAGAGCCCTATATATACTTATATACTTATACATTTGTCCCAGTGTATTACTGTTGGGTTTCTCAAGAGTGTCCTGAGTTAGGAGACGGAGGGCCTCGTTGGTGTTGTTGCAACGTTTGGTTGTGCAGGGAAGAGTTTTTCAGAGTTCAGGAACTTCCCATTTGAGTCTATGAGGAGCACAGCCTGTGATTCTGATGTTGTGGTGCTCTGTGAGGCAGACAGTGATTCTGTGGATGTGGAGGAGTGGAGGGAGGTTTCAGTGTGTGATTGTGTTTCAGTGGTGTTAGTTGTTGGTGTTAGATGTTAAAGTATGTGTGCTGTGTTTGTTTAGCCTGGGGATAACCATACAAACCTTTGGCAAATTTGGAATTTTCTCTGCAGGTCCGTCTGGCCAAGAAGCCCTTGAAGCCCATTTCCAATGTCCCTAAAACTTGGGCACTAGCCTGGGAAAACCCAGACCTTCACAATTGTACAATTGGGAGTGGGCCTGCTGTGTTGTTCATCTTCTCTGCCTCTTTTAGAGTCCCAGTATTCATGGTGCTGTTGAGTGGTAGGCAGAGATGCACCGCCTGTGGCTCAGGACGAGTGAGTGTGTGTGTGTGTGTGTGTGTGTACGTGTGTGTGCCTTTATCTGCGTCTGTGTGATGTCTGATCCTGTTGCTAGGCACCTGGGTTGTTGTGAATGCCTTGGCTGTGGCCCGAAGGAACCAGGTGTGTGTGTGTGTGTGTGTGTGTGTGTGTGTGTGTGTGTGTGTGTGTGTGTGTGTGTGTGTGTGTGTGTGTGTGTGTGCAGTGAATGTATATCTTCTGTGAATCTTCTGCTCTGCCCTCTAGCTGACAGGTGCAAATGGTATTATTGATATGTGTGTGTGCAGGGGGAGGGGGACCCTGTGTGTGTGTGTGTTTGCCTCCTCCTGCTCAATGACTGTAAAAACACATGGGCAGCATGCGCTGAAGGGATCTGCAGGCTAGTGTGTCCCACCTGCTCTGGGTCCAAAACGCACTAACTGGTGTATCCCATCTGCTCTGGGTCCAAAACGCACTAACTGATGTATCCCACCTGCTCTGGGTCCAAAACGCACTAACTGCACAGACTGTGGCTCCAGTTCTGCCAACTGGACTGGATTTCTTCAGGGTGTACATGCATGATGCCATGGTGTCCATGTGCTTTACAGTCACTGGCTCTGTTGCTCTGAGATGCTGCTGACCTCTAGTGGACAAGATGAGTGTGTGTGTGTGTGATGATTTTGACATGTGTGTGTGTGGAGTGTGTGTCATGAGGAAGTGATGGTTCGCTTGGCTCAAATGAGGAGTGTGGGTTTTTTAATCTCCTATTTTATATCTCCTTTCCTCCTCCTCTCCTCTCTGTCCTCCTCTCCTGGTCTCTGTAGGGAGGTGGAGTTTGAGCTGGAGGCAGTGTGGGAGTCCGTCTCCAGAGAAAGCCAGCGTGTCCGTGACGCCGCGCTGGAGTCACCTGCATCAGGGATGCTGGTTGCCCTGAGCGACGGCCTCCCTGCTGACTGGACCCCTCCTGGAGGGTCGCCCCGAGGCCACCTGCACAGCCCCCTCCCCCTGGCAGAGTCAGCAAAGCGCCCCCTAGAGGCCAGTCCACTAAACCCACTGGAGTTCTATTCCTGACTACTGTCTCCGTGTGTGTTTGAGGAGGCCACTGCAACACACACACACACACACACACACACATATGCACACACTCACACACACACGTGCACACACTCACACACACACACATACACATACACATACAAATACACACACACACAAATCCTGTAATTTGTGGACCCAGACTCTTAAAGGCCATTCAGACTTCTCTGACCTATCCTCCAAGGAGCTTCTTTAGATCATGTGACCAAAAAGCAGAACGTTGTTCCTCCCATATCACTATGGATACCTCTCATAGGTTACTGGTGCTGTTCAGCAGACATGCTACTCGTGGATGTCCAATCAGAAGATTCGTCTCTCTGCCACTCAGAGGGCTGTTATAACACTTAATTTTAGCCTTAAGCACTGTTCTTAATGTTTGTAATGTTTTTAGAATGTGTGTGTTACCAGAAAAGCCATATGTTTCATGTATATTTGTGTGTGTGACTGTGTGTGTGTGTGTGTGAGAGGTGCCTGCATTCCAGACATGTGCATAAGAGGTGCGTGCCCTACATCATGTGTGTGTGTGTGTGTGTGTGTGTGTTTGTGTGTGAGAGAGTGTCTCTGTGTCTGTGTGTATGTACAGTATAAGGTGCATTAGACTTGGATTTGCTGTCATAATAGCACACACAGGTTAAGTTTGTGCTCTAAATCTACACAGTCATCCTTACATAGAACTTAACATTCAGCTTTACTCTCATCATCTTTATTTTCACTTCTAAAGCATTTGCAGTCATCCTTACATAGTTCTGTTTCATTAGCTCTGGATTCCCCTTGATCACTTGATGAACCCCTATGCATAACAGCATCACAGCAGCTATGCGATAGGGCCTGCCACGCTCCTCCTGCTGCTGCTCTGCCCAGAGCCCAGGTGCCTTATGGGAATCCTACCTACTGCTTCCAGTGCTGTATGCTCGGGTGACCCAGAGGATACTACACCAAACACTAGCATGGGACGGCGCTGTTTTACACTACGCACAGAACCAAACTCTAGCATGGGACAGTGCTGCTATGGTAAACACAGAACCAAACTCTAGCATGGGACAGCGCTGCTCTGGTAAACACAGAACCAAACACTAGCATGGGACAACGCTGTTATACGCTACACACAGAACCAAACACTAGCATGAGACAGCGCTGCTATACACTACACACTACACACAGAACCAAACACTAGCATGGGACAGCGCTGCTATATACGCTACACACAGAACCAAACACTAGCATGGGACAGCGCTGTTATACGCTACACACAGAAACAAACACTAGCATGGGACAGCGCTGTTATACGGGCAGAGGTACAGCGCTAATGATGCACAGCTCATTTCTATTTAGTCACGGACTTGCACATGCACTTGAGTGCTCACTGATTTTGTATCAGAGAAACACATAAAATACATGTGCTGTTTTTACACTGTGTGTGTTAGAAGAGAGTGTGTGTTAGAAGAGAGTGTGTTTCCTGTGCTGTGAGAATAAAGGGAGAATCATTAAGAATGAACACTGATGACCTGGAGCCCATTATCATACCCATTATCAATTATGTGTGTGTGTGTGTGTGTGTGTTTGCTGATTGTGTATGGGGACTCGGTAGCAGCAAGGTCTTCTTATTAATATGTGTAATTGAAGTCTTGTTCCACTGACGCTGGGGGACAGCGGTCATCACCGCTGTGGCTTTGGCCTTTTCTACAGGTGTGGATGGACAGGGTCATGACCCCTGCGGCTTAGGCCTTTTCTACAGGTGTGGATGGACAGGGTCATGACCCCTGCGACTTTGGCCTTTTCTACAGGTGTGGATGGACAGGGTCATGACCCCTGCGGCTTTGGCCTTTTCTACAGGTGTGGATGGCTGTAAAAGCTGACTTGTGGGGTCCAAAAATAAATAAATAGAAAAATCCTGAATTCTCCATGTGAGACTCATATGTTATAACCACTGCTATGGATGGGATATGATAGAACTGCTAAGTCCTATACAACCTAAACCATGCAGCTCTAACAAGTAACCTCACTGGGCCCTCATTTATATGCAGCTCTAACAAGTAACCTCACTTGGCCCTCATTTATATGCAGCTCTAACAAGTAACCTCACTGGGCCCTCATTTATATGCAACTCTAACAAGTAACCTCACTGGGCCCTCATTTAAATGGTGGGCAAAGTGCAGAGTCTGTCAACAAGTAAAGTTGTCATCCATGAGATATAGCTATTGTGTGTGTGTGTGTGTCATCCATGAGATATAGCTATTGTGTGTGTGTGTGTCATCCATGAGATATAGCTATTGTGTGTGTGTCATCCATGAGATACAGTATAGTTATTGTGTGGCATGCAGGAGCACTGAGCTGACTCATCGCTGTGTGTTTGCAGTTAAGGTGTTAAAATAGCCAATACATTTTGCCTAGGTATTAAATTAGCTTTAGTTAGACTTACAACTACAACAGTTAGATCCGGTTGGACCAGAGGCATTCCATGAATTATCATGAGTGGCAATATCTCAGGACATCCCCACTCTGAGCTTTTTACAGCTAATACCAGCTTTAGAACATTAAACAGCTGGAGGATGTGAGACAGCTTCAAGATGTGAAACAATGACATGAGACAGCTTTGAGACAAGAGGCAGCTTTTAGTCATGGGACAGTTTTAGAGTGCAAGACAACTTCATGTCATGAGACGACTTAAGAACATGAGAAGACTTAAGGACATGAGACAGCTTAAGGACACGACATTAGGATATGAGACAGCTTTGAGACAAGAGACGGCTTTGGGTTTCTATGGCTTTGAGTGTTTTTGCTCATCAGGTGATAGCAGAGGCCAGATATTGTGTGTGTCAATGGGTGTGTGTGGATGGGTGGGTCTGGGTGTGTGTGGATGGGTGGGTGTGTGTAGATGGGTGGTTGTGTATGTCTATGGGTGTGTGTGGATGGGTGGTTGTGTGTGTATTTGTGTGTGTGTGTGTGTATTTGGTTGTGTGCTCTCATGATAAGGCTCATTTGGCAGATAATGATGGACAGATATAGATTTATAGACCCATAATGGATCATAAAGGAACAATGAAAAGCATTTGGCCACATTACAGACTGAGAAACCATTCCAATGGGTCATCAGTGGCCTCTGTGTGTGTGTGTGAGAGAGATCCCTGATGTGATACAGGTCTCAGGCAGGTCAACATAAGAGGAACTTAATGAGTTCTGGGCTCCGACTATCAGTAACATCACCAGGAAACTAAGAGGAAAGCCAAGCATCTGCTTTCACACACACACACACACACACACACACACACATAAACACACATGCAGATGTACAAATAGATAATTCATCTTGTCATTATGCTCTTGTTTTAGTGTGTTGGTTGTAAAGCTTTGTGTGTTGTAAATGAGAGGTTATAGTTTTCTGTCGTTCATGTATGTGAAAGCAGAAGACTGTGTTTGTGTGTGTGAGATTCCTTCCTAAAAGTTCATAAATGGGCTTGTTACAGTTTTTTCCAATTGCTAAAACACAATTTTGCAAACTAAACTGGTTCACACACAAAATTCACACACAATTCACAAAACCACACGCCCAAACGCAAAATACCATTTATATACAGTATCCTGCAAAATGAAGCACGGCAACCAAAACTACATATAGCATGATCAAAATTCTGCTAACTTTTTTTCATTTTTTCATTCACACACTTCATTCATATTACCAGATTTTTGTCTAACCAACTACACACTGTTGGGCATAATGAAAAGCACTCTCATCTTTAGTATGCTTATAGTGAAATGTCCAGGTAGGTGGAACACCTGCTAGACATTGCTGCCGGTCGCACCTCCTCCAGTGCCCACGGGTCAGTGACAGGGACGTCTCCCTGTCACCCCCTGCAGCTGATAGGTGTTTCCCTCTACGGCTGTTGTTGGGGTTAGTTGTTCTTTACCCATCTCTTATCTTTCCTCCTCAGCCAGAGCCGAAAGCTCCTCTTCTCGGCCTCCTCCGCTAGCTCCTTGGTTGCCTTCTTCAGGTTCCCTCCGGTCACTCCTGTGTCCCTCAGAAGCCGGATGGTTGACAGCCCTACATAGCCTCGGCATCCAACCTCCACTGGATAGATGGAGGTCTTCCAGCCAGCCTCTGGTACTTGGGTACTTGGACTTGGCCTTCATGCGTTCGTAGGCGGCCTCCATCCCCCCCTCGGCTGGTATTGTGAGCTCCATGAGGAGCACAGATCTTGCCTGGGTGGACCACACCACTATGTCGGGGCGGAGAGATCTCGACCGGGAAACGGAGCTGCCTGTCAAGGTCAACTCTCATGATCCACTCCTTCTCCCCCCACCTTCTGTGACAAAGCTGACGTGGTTGTGGTTCTCTGCTAGTGGTACCCCTTTGCTGCCCTGTCGACGCCCCTCTAGCACCTCGGCTAGCCTTCTCAGGACCTGATCGTGGCGCCATCCGTAGCGTCCCTGGGAGAGCGTGATCTTTTTCATTCATTCATTCATTCATTCATTCAATCTTTATTTATTCTCGGAGGTTCAATGAGGGTAGTCCTCATTTTCAGTGAAGCCGAGATTACACAGTAATAATGGAATAACAAGAGATATAGTATAATAATTATGAAAAATAAAACAAATAAGATAACCTACATACTATTAGATGGAGGAAGGGAAATAAAAATACAGAAAATATTAATAATAAAATAATAACAGTAATAAAATTACTAGGAAAACATTTACATAAAACAGGTACAATTTGACATAGGAAGGTTTGTGATTACAGATTTGAATTGATTATAGGAAAGTAGAGAGTTCATTTTTATGTTACATTGGAGATTATTCCAGGAAGTAGGGGCACTATAACAAAAGGCCAACTCAGTGTGGATATGAGGAACCTTAAGCATCAGTCAATTGATCTGGTCTGATAGGGACCAGAATTCCAAACAAGCATGTTTGAAATATAACCTGGTAATTTTCCAATAATACCTTTGTAAATAAAGAGATACCAATGATTATGTCTCCTTTCAGTCAAAGATGACCAACCCACTTTACCATAGAGGACACAATGATGAGTGCTATAGCCATCACCAGTGATGAACCTCAGGGCAGAGTGGTAGACTGAGTCCAGGGCTTTAAGTGAGCAAGCAGTAGCATTTCTATAAATCACATCACCATAGTCTACTTAATATAATCTTACAGCCTGCTAAAATGTGCTGGAGGCTTGCGTTAGGGGTATTGCAGAGTGTGCAGCATTCCTCACTCCCGAACCACTGGTGAAAGTTCCGAGGGCACAGAAGTGTGTCGTACTGTTGGCTGAGCGGATGAGGAAGCTGAGCCTTGCCTGTTGTATCTTTCACAGGTCTGACCAGGTGATATTTCGGTTGACAACTCCCTCCCAAGTTGTCCAGCTTCCCTGTCGGCATTGCGACATGCCCTTGATCTTGTAGCGCTCTTCCTCCATTCTTGTTACCTCCACCATCACCATCTCCTTCCTCTCTTTGTGGTTGGCCCTGGACCAGAACCGTGGCGCTTCTCCCCACCCTAGCCCTGCTCTTCCTGCCTGGACTCTGCCGACGATCTCTTGGTGTTGCAGATGACTGACGGCTTGGTCGACCTCAGTTTGGGCATTCCACTTATATTAAATAGGTCAAATTGTAGAAAATTCTTCAGATTGTTCACATGCAGAAAAATATTTGCATATACACACACATGCTGTTGAAACTTTTTTTTTTTTCACCAAACAAGTCAGTGCAATAACACTGTAATCCAAAGCTTCAAAGTCAATTTTTAATCAGTTAAAATTTGACAGTTTTCACCTGAAAGCAGAACACTGTGTGTATGTAAGTGCGTGCGCATGTGTGTGTGTGTAAGTATGTGTGTGTGTGTGTGTGTGTGTAGTATGTGAGATTCCTTTCTAAAAGTTCATAAATGGGCTTGTTACAGTTTTGTAATGACACGCATAGCACAATTATTTAAACTGACACACAGAAAGCAAAACCTCTTCTCAAGTCTCCAAAAGTCTAAACACATTTTCTGCTTTACACACATTTTGCAATTAAAAATGGCACTTTTTAAATGCCCTGAACAACCCAGCCAACATTTGTATATGGGGCCCATGTGGGTACCATATGTGTTGCCAATATGGGTCCAATATGGGATTGTCCGCGGGTTCCATAGTGGCCCCATGTCATTTGCCCACATGGGCTCCATGCAGGATTACACTGGGTTTTATTTGGGTCCCAACTGGGCAACATACGCTGGACCCTTCTGGAACCCAGCCTTAAAATCTACCTGGGTCCTACATGGGTACCTCATGGGTCCTAAATATGGGTTTTTGTGGGATTGTCCTTGGTTTCCAAAGTGGCCCCATGTCATTTGCCCACATGGGCTCCATGCAGGATTACACTGGGTTTTATTTGGGTCCCAACTGGGCAACATACACTGGACCCTTCTGGAACCCAGCCTTAAATTCTACCTGGGTCCTACATGGGTTGAAATATGTTTTTTTTGGGATTGTCCGCCCAGTTTCCAAAGTGGCCCCATGTAATTTGCCCACATGGGCTC
>NC_063209.1:18007805-18019804 GCF_017589495.1 Alosa alosa | reverse complement strand
GGCTCCATATGTATTGCCCAGACTAAACCCAATTGTTGATTTCCCATTAAGGACCCACATGGCACCAACATGGGGAGCCCACATGGGTTTATCCCGGTTTGCCCATATTTAACCCAAACATTAAAATACCAATGGGGCCATATGTGTTGCCCCATTCTGAGCCTCCATATATGGGATCCCCATTACAGACCATAGTAGGACTCATATTGGGAAGCCCACATGGGTTAGACAATGTCCTAACCATTTTCCTTGCCACAGGGGTTATACATATGGCGTGCTTGTTGGGGGGTAAGAAGGGTTAAAGGCTGCCAGTCTTATGGCGTCATTTTTCTATATTTTTGATATGTTGCTGAGTATAACATAAACAGCAAAGAAAAGTGATTGATAATGACTGACTGACTATTATTGTGTTACATGTTTCAAATGTAAAGCACTTTGAGCTGCATTCTGTGTATGAAAGGTGCTATACAAATAAAGCTTTATTATTATTATTATTATTATTATTATTACCCAAGTGGTAATCCCTCCTTGGACCCAGTTGTGTTGCCCATGCCGAGCCCATATAAATGCTTTCCCACTATTTACCCAACCAGGACCTACATGGGTAGCCCACATGGGTTAGCCCACATGGGCCCTTCTTGGCTAACCCATATGGGCCCCTTGAAAAATGCCCACCTCTAGCCCATGCCCACCTGGTACCCATGTAGCCCATGTAGAACCCATGTGGGCCCCAGATATACATGTTGGCTGGGAAGGTTCTCTGCATAAGACACAACAATCTAACATAAAGTCACATGTTTGCCATTTTAAAACACTGCCATTCAAAATCACACTACAGTAGCTAATTGGCCAACATATGTGCCATCTGGCGAAACACCTCAATGGTTAATTGTTACCACTTCAGTCAGGAAGTAAGCACTATGAAAAGACCACAGGTGAGCACCTTTTTTTTACAACAACAATGGAAAATGTTGCAGAAAGAGAAAGAGGGAGGGGGAGAATGAGAGGGGGAGGAAGAGTGAGAGCTGGTAGAGGAGTTCATGGTCAAAGAAGACAACAACATTTTTCTGCAATTTTCTTTTAAAGTTTACTGTTTTTTGTGAGCAGATTTTTGTTCACTCCAATGTAAATATATCTGCTGTGCATATATGTTGCACTGACTTGTTTGGTGAATGTTTCAACAGCATGTGTGTGTAAATATTTCTGTGCACATGAACAATCTGAAGAATTTTCTACAATTTGAACTATTTTAGTATTATGGCAAAGCATACTAAAGATGAGAGTGCTTTTCATTATACACTGTGTATTTGGTTAGATAAAAATCTGGTAATATGAATGAAGTGTGTGCCATGTGGTGCAAAAGTTTGATTTTGATCATGCTATATGCAGTTTTAGATGCAGTGCTTCATTTTGCAGGATATATGAGGTATTTTGCAGTTTGGGTGTGTGGTTTTGTGAATTGTGTGTGAATTTTGATAAAAACCAGTCTAGTTTGCAAAATTGTGTTTTAGCAACTGGAAAAAACTGTAATCCAACACTTTACTTCAGAGTCCATGTTAAACCTATCCACTCCACTCCAAAACACCTTTACATGCGGCTGATCATCTCACAGAAGTTATTTCTTTCTTTTCAGTTAAGTCAATTATTGCCCAATGTGTTATTTCTCACTCTCTCTCTCTCTCTCTCTCTCTCTCTCTCTGTGTTGTGTGTGTGTGTGTGTGTGTGTGTGTCAGAGGGAGGGGAGTGTGGAGTGAGGAATGCCAAAGACTTTCCTACACCATGATCTGTCCCCCCACACACACACACACAGACACGCATATGCACACAGACACACACACACACACACACACTCAGTTACTCAGCCCTGTGTGGACGTGAAGGCAGCACTCAGCAGATCTCTCCTCCAGCTAGACGGTGTTCTGCGTCTCTCCTGCAGGTGCGTAGCAACGTCGTCATGCTTGTGATCCTCTCTGTAGGCACAGGGAAGAGTAAGATGTTTGTTCCAGAGGTTCCAGAAAGAGTCGGAGAACTATACAGTTACAGGGGTTTATGTGGTGGGAAAGAGTCAGAGAACTACAGCTACAGGGTCCATACAGAGGTTCATGTAGTGGGAAAGTGAACTTGACAACATTGTCATGTTTGTGATGCAGTGTTCATCTGTTCAACCTTCTGATGATTATTCTCGGTGGGAACAGGACAGGTCATTATTTATAGAGCGTACATGCGTTTTGTTTGTCACAGCATGTTATAATGTTGTTAGAGGCGGTATATTGTGGTTATGTGTTCTTATGGTTTTGAGACACAGTGCTTTAGCTCTCTGCCTCTGTGACAGTCTATAGATTGTGTGTGTGTGTGTGTGTGTGTGTGTGTGTGTGTGTGTGTGTGTGTGTGTGTGTGTCGCGTGTGTCGCTGTATGCGTAGCCGCGTATCTGTGTGTGTGTAATGTGTAATGGTAGCGTGTGCGTGTGTGTGTGTGTGTGTCTGTGTGTGTCTGTGTGTGTTTGTGTGTGAGTCTGTGTGTGTGTGTGTGTGTGTGTGTGTGTGTGTGTGTGTGTAAGTGTGTGTGTGTGAGCGGCCACAGGTTTGGGAGTGTTGAGCAGACATACCCTGTTGTGTGGATCCTGAACATCATAGGTGTGTGTGTGTGTGTGTGTGTGCCACACTGTACCATATATGCTTATGCCTCACCCAGAACACATTCTAAAACAATTGAGACTTTTTTCAGCAACAAATTGTATCTCATAATTTTTAGGATTGAGGCAGTTCAGATACCAACTGTTTGAGTGGGGTGTATGTGTATGTGTATGCGTGTTTCTCTCATGAGGGTATCATACACACATGCACACACACACACACAAGATTTAAATTACTGTACTGACGTCAGTTTGGTTTCCAGAACTGGGTGAAAAGCTACAAGCATGTGTCAGTTACAGTGTGTGTGTGTGTGTGTGTGTGTGTGTGTTTTTATTACTTTTTTCAGAGTTTCATGCCATCCATAAATGCAGAGTCAGAGACAATGAAGTTCCACTTCTCATTAAGTCAAGGTCGTTGTTTTTTACTCTGGCACACACACACACAAACACACACACACACACACAAATAAATACACATACACATACACATACACATACACACACACACATACACACACACACACACACACATGCACACACACACACACACACACACACACACACACACACACACACACACTGTGTTGTTAGTGAGCTCTGTGCTGGTCGTCATGTTCACATCGTCAGGTGTCAGGTTTCTCAGTGAAAGGAGCTTTGTCTCTGGTAGAGTTATCCCTCTGCCCACCCTCCCCTGCCTTCTGAGCCAATCATATCCTTTACCTGCCCTGATGGGCCAATTACATGCCTGCTAGGCTCATCTATGACAGCCCATCTCTGTGAATAAACATTCAGCAAGACTAAACTATCAACTAAACTACCAGTGACCAACTCTCTGAATGACAGTCATATATATATATATATATATATATATATATATATATATATATGCGCCTGACTGTCATTCAAAGATACAGTATGCTGTGATATATATATATTGTATATATGAAGAGCTCTTTTCCAAAACATTAATGAGTCATGATATTTAATTGTGTATTTCAGCTACTATCAATACAAGTGCAATTGTGTTGTTTTGATTGAGTAAACATTAAATAACAATACCCAATTAAAACAAAAGAAAAAAAAAATATGTATATATTTATGAAAATGCATTAAAATGGAGTAGATAGCATTTTGGAAAAGAGCTCATCATATATATATATCATAGTTACATTATTCATCCCATCATAGTTACAGTATGTTATTCACCCCCAAGTAAATGTTGGATGAGGACAAGAATATCAGCAAACAGGAAGCATGTGAACATGAAACATTTATATTATGATACTGTATACTTGTATAATACATACAAACATACATACAGATATAAAACAATTATGTTATCATATACTGTATGATACAAACACAGAACTATTATATTATGGCATATGATACATACAAATATGTGTGTGTGTGTCTGTGTGTGTGTGTGTGTGTGTGTGTGGGGGGGGGGGTCAGTATATGTGTGTGGGTGTCAGTGTCTGTGGTTATATCAGAGTTCCAGTGTCTGTCCATTACTGAGCTTGTGAGCTTGTATGACGTGTGTCTGTGTGTGTGTGTGTGTGTGTGTGTGTGTGTGTGTGTGTGTGTGTGTGTGTATTTGTGTGTGTGTGTCTGTGGTTATATCAGAGTTCCAGTGCCCTCCCATTACCGAGCGTTTATGATGTGCCATCAAACTCATCATGGGCCTTATCTGCTTTTACTGACTCACCCAGGGCCGTCGTTAGGGGTGGTGTGTGTGTGTGTGTGTGTGTGTGTGTGTGTGTGGGTGGGAGGGGGGTTCAAATGTAGGTTTTAATTACCCCTGCTTATTATATTGTTGTAGGCAAAATGATCACTATAGCCTTCATACAGTATTTCACCCCCTTGTATGTCTTTATAGAAGAAGTGAAAGTGAAAAACAAGGCAACAGAACTCACTTCTAACGGCACCCCTCGACTCACCCTAGCTTTTCTCTCTCTCACACACACACTCTCACACACACACACACACACACACACACACACACACACACACACACACACACACACACATTCAGATGTGTGTATGTGTGTGTGTGTTTGTGAGAGAGAGTGAACTATGAGGATTCTCTGGGATAATAAACCACAATACAGGGAGGGGATCAGACTTGGGAGGACCAGGTCCCCTACAAAGATTGTCTTCATATGTGTGTGTGTGTGTGTGTGTCCAAACTAAGAGGTCTTATGACACAACATAATTTAGAAAAACATATTCATGCCTTCATTTCCAGTAGGGTTGACTACTGTAATGGCTTATTTACTGGCCTTCCCAATAAGGCCATTAAGCAGCTCCAAGTGGTCCAGAATGCAGCTGCCAGGGTTCTGACCAAAGTAAAAGAACAGATCATATCACTCTTAAACTTAAATCACTGCACTGGCTCACAGTTATGCATAGAATACATTCTAAAATAATTCTTATCTTTGTATGTTTATCTGTTTATGTTTATCTTTGAATGTGTTGGGACCAAATTACCTACTGGACATACTACAACCCTACAGTATGTACCACCGAGAGCTCTTAGCTCTCAGGAGAAGCATTGGTCAGAACCAAACATGGTGAAGCAGCATTCAGCTGCAGTTCTGCTCTGGAAGCAAGTCCCTGCGCCCTAACTGCCAACATTTTTAAGTCACGCCTCAAAACCAAACTACTCACAATTGCTTTCTCCTGAATTGACCGTAACTCATTGAATGCCAAGCTGTTTTCGGAAGCTTTGTCCTAGAGTGCCAGCAATCTAGACCAGCCACAGCATATTCTATGAACACATACAATAGCTAATTTGAAAGGTGAGACTTTAGGTTCTCAGTGGGTGCAAAGCGTGTATTTCTACACGCCTCTGTTCCTGAGAAATCCCAAGCTGAACAGTGGCTAGTTTTCATCAAAATCCCTGTTTTTTTTCTAGAAATGGAGATATTGCGTTTTTATGACCTTAGAAGTGTTGCCTGCAAAGTTTCTGGGAAGAGATCTAACGAGACCTGCCACCTAGTGATAAACCCACAAAAATAAATGACCTGATTTTGACCTGGCGTGCATGTCACTAATAGGCTAATCAGTGACTGATTCGAAACAAAGCGGCAACCATCAAAAGCCAAACGTCTAGATAAAATGTCCAGATCTTGCGTATTCATGAGTTTTCGATCGTCATATATTTCATTTCCATTCATCACAGAGTTCCCAAAATTACATATAAGGTGTGTTAGTGTTTAGTTTCGTAATTTAGAAAAAAAGCTAAAATGTAATATTACGTTTTTGGCACTCAACGCATGGGAAGGAAAAACGTAATATTACGTTTTTGCCACTCAATGAGTTAATGTATTTTGTATTATTCTTTTTATTTATTTATTGTTTTAGTTCATCTTATTTTATTTTTTTTCTTTAGCTGCACTGTATGTTTTATGACTTTTTATTATGTATTTTTAGGATGTTCATGCACTCTTTTTTTTTATTCTATTTTACTGTATTTGATTTATTATGACATATCATATCAACCTAAATTAACAAGGTGGTGGATCGATCTGGCTCTATTTTAAATAAATCACGCCTCGTTCATAAGGCCGCCTTGATTTGGAATTTGCGTGCTGTGAGTGTGATAGAAGCGGGAATGAGAGAATGCACATAACTGAAAAGTGTGCAACTGCACAAATAAAGCGTGCAAAAAGGGGCTTACGTGCGATTTACACGCCCCTAAATAAATACGATTGCCTTACCTTGTGTGTGTGTGTGTGTGTGTGTGTGTGTGTGTAAAGCCAGGAGGGATGGACAAGAAGCTTGTAAAGACAAGTGTGCAGAATGGCAGTGCCCCCCACCCCCCGAAGGAGGACAAAGCCACCATGCTTCAGAAAGAGGTAGGACTGTGTGTGTGTGTGTGTGTGTGTGTGTGCATTTGAGTGAATGTATGTGTGAGTTCATCTGTTGAGTGTAATTGTTCATTGTTGCATGGTTCTGCATGTGTGTGTGTGTGTGTGTGTGTGTGTGTGCGTGTGTGTGTGTGTGTGTGTGTGCAGGTAGGCCTGGTGAGCGGAGTGTGTTTGATCGTGGGGACGATGATTGGTTCCGGAATCTTCATCTCCCCAAAAGCCGTGCTGGTTGGAACAGGAGCCGTGGGACCCTGCCTGTGTGTGTGGGCCGCCTGTGGAGTACTCGCAACACTGGGTGAGTGTGTGTGTGTGTGTTTATGTGTGTGTGTTTGTGTGTGTGTGTTTGTGAGTGTGTGTGTGTGTGTGTGTGTTTATGTGTGTGTGTGTGTGTGTGTGTGTGTGTGTGTGTGTGTGTATGTGTGCGTGTGTTGGCCGCCTGTGGAGTACTCGCAACACTGGGTGAGTGTGTGTGTGAGAGAATTTTCCCTGTGTGTGTGTGTATTTACACGAAATTGGCCTGCCATTTCATCACTTTCCAACTCTGCACAGTATCCCATTAACTGCACGACTGTAGGCTATTTGCAATTTTCTGTAAAGTTATCAAAATCAACTTAATGCAGAACTATATGCACACGCACACCTTTTGTTTGAGCAGGAAAGAGAATAACGCATTCACACATGGTTGCTGGTTATCAGCACACAATGTTAAACTAATTCACTAACTCAAGACTCATCAGGGATATAAAACATTTTTTTAAACAACAAAAACAGAAAGGATGGAGGCAGCAAAGATAGAGCAGTTATTTCAGCAAAGATAGAGCAGTTATTTCAGCAGAGATAGAGCAGTTATTTCAGCAGAGATAGAGCAGTTATTTCAGATGGGCAAGAACAAGGAAGGCAAGCGGGGGCGGGGTTGGTGCGTACCATATTTGTGTGTGCATGTTTGAATATGTGTGTGTGTGTGTGTGTGTGTGTGCATGTTTGAATATGTGTGTGTGTGTGTGTGTGTGCGTGCATGTTTGAATGTGTGTGTGTGTGTGTGTGTGTGTGTGTGTGTGCTTTATTGTCCCACAAGGACAAATCTATCTGCTAATTGCACGTCTTGTCACAACATAATTATGGGTAACACTTTATAATGACTACACACAATTCATCATTTATTAAGCCTTTGTTACTTATTAGTTAATGGTTTGTTCATCATTAGTAATTTCTTGTTCATACATAATTTATCATCAGTAAAGCATTTGTTCACACAATTATAAATGGTTTGTTCATAGTAAATAAGCCTATCCAAAAACTATGTTTGTAAGTACATGATTTATACTTAATAAGTAATGAAACAACCACTTATAATGAAATCGTTTTTTTTTTTTATAAACCAGTTGCAAACTATTACAAAATGCTTTGTTCATCATTTGTAAAGCATTGTTCCTATGTTAATTCTCATAAATAAAGTATTTGTACACACAGTTACAAATGGTTTGCTCATAGTAAATAAGCCTATATCTAGATAACTAGTATCTAGATATAGGCTAGATAGAAATATTACTAATACTAGTAATATTTCTAGTATTTAACAGTTGTTACATACACATGCACTAATGATTAGTTAGGGTAAGGATACATATTTTATAAACCACTTCCTAATACTATAATTCATGATTAACTCAGGAGTTACAAGTGGTTAGTTAATGATATTTTGTGAGCTTATCTAAAGTGAGGACTTTCTATGCCTTGCAACACATTTTCAAATGAGTTGTAAAGATTACATTCACATTCATTCATTTAGCAGACAAGCGACGTATACATTGACATAACAGTGAAAGCCGGGAATCGAACCCCCAACTTTTCAGGCTACTGTATGCTGGTCCAGCTCCTTATCCACTACACTACCTTGGCCCAGATAAAAATGCCCACAATTATGCAAGAGTTTCTGTTTCTTCTACTACACACTGCTATTAAACATCTGTAAACTATTATTAAATGCTGTATTCTTCGTTTGTAAAGCATTATTCCTACATTAATTCTCATCTGTAAATCATGTTTACACACAGTTAAAAATGGTTTGTTCATAGTAAACACACATATCTATATTATATTTTTGAATTTACTGTTATAATACCACTGGGCAGAGGTAGTGTAGTGGATAGGGAGCCGGGTTAACATGCAGTAACCCATAAAGTTGGGGGTTCAAACCCCAGCGTCCACCAATGTGGCCTTGCCCTTTAATTTCATTGACATGTGTAAGTCGCTTTGGGTGAAAGTGTCGGCTTAATGAATAAATGCAAGTGTAAACTTTATAACTCATTTGTAAATGTGTTGCAAGGCATAAAACGTCCTCACTTTAGATGAGCTTGCAAAATATCATTAACTAACCACTTGTAACTTCTGAGTTAATTATGAATTATAGTATTAGGAAGTGGTTTATAAAATATGTATCCTCACCCTTACTAATCATTAGTGCATGTGTATGTAACAACCGTTAAATAATGAAAATATTACTTAATCAAAAACATATTATTGCATCATGTATTAAGTATTAACAATAATGTATAAACATATTTTAGATTTAGGCTTATTTACTATGAACAAACTATTTATAACTGTGTGAACAAATGCTTTACTGATGATAAATTAGAAATTACTATTGATGATCAAACCATTAACTAATAAGTAACGAAGGCTTAATAAATGATGAATTGTGTGTAGTTATTATAAAGTGTTACCTAATTATGCAATAATAAAATACATAGACACCACAGACAAAGCAGTAAACACATAAACACAACATGGAGGGAAAAGCAGTAAACACATAAACACAACATGGAGGTAAACACATAAACACAACATGGAGACAAAGCAGTAAAGACATAGACACAACATGGAGGGAAACACATAAACATAACATGGAGGGAAAAGACAGTAAACAAATAAACACATAAACACAACATGGAGACAAAGCAGTAAACACATAAACACAACATGGAGGGAAACACAGTAAACACATAAACACAACATGGAGACAAAGCAGTAAACACAACATGGAGGGAAAAGTGCCAGTGTTGAGGTAAGATTATAGTGCCAGTGGTGATTATAGTGACAGTGGTGATTAAAGTGCCAGTGTTGAGGTAAGTTTAAAGTGCCAGTGCTGAAGTAAGATTAAAGTGCCTAAGATGTGTTTGATCATTATACAGTCTGATTGCTGTGGGCACAATGATAATTTATTGACTTTGTCTTCATTTTCTGCTGTTGTTTTGTCGTTTCACCTGTTATTTCTCGTGAATTTAAGGTGGAGAGGGGGAGTGAGGTCATTAAGGTCTGTTTTTTTTACATGCTCGTTGTATAGCTGATTTGCTCACACCTAATATTGGTGATCTTACTGGCCATCTTGGTCATGGGCGGCGATCTCTTTTGTTCCTTAACATGCATGTTATCAAAAATACAGAAAAGGCCAAAGGACAGAACACTGCAGAAGACTTTTTGAGAATGTGTTTGTCTAATCTGAAATGATTCAGTGTTCTCAGAAAACACATCCACTGCTGCATTATCTTGGTCTTGTTCAGTGCGTTGGAAATGAGTTTAGAATCATTTTCAACTTCCAGATATTTGTAGGTTGAGACCAGCTCTACTAATTCACCATTAATCTTTGAGGGGGAACTGCTCTGTTCATACTAAAGCCTATGACCATCCATGCCTTAAAAAACCCCACCAGTGCTGTGTCATCAGCATGCAATGTGAGCTGAAGAGAGGATGCTTGATTTTTTCCACAGGCTGTGTATGTGTGTGTGTGTGTGTGCGTGTGCGCGCGCGTGTGCATGCGTGTGTGTGTATGTGTGTGTACGTGAGTGTGTGTGTGTGTGTTGTGTCTGCTCAGACACAGATGGATTGAGTTGTGCTTGAGGCAGTGAACTGATGTTCTTTAGTGGCTGTCTCTTTTAGGACTTTTAGGAATTCCCTTTCCTAGACACGCACGTACACACACACCACACACACACACACACACACACACAGAGAAAGAGGAGAAATTCCTCAGTTTAGCCTGACAAATCCTCTTTAGTCCTCTATCAGACAGTCTGCATTACTGACCTTAGGGGAATGAACTCAGTAACCTTTTGGAGGCCAAGCACATCAACTAACATATATGCTATATTTGTTAGCACTGGACACTATATATGCTATATTTGCACTGGACACTACCAACACATATATGCTATATTTGTTAGCACTAGACACTACCCACCATTATGTGCTATATTTGTTAGCACTGGACACTACCCATACATGCTATATTTGTTAGCACTGGACACTACCCATATATGCTATATGTGTTAGCACTGGACACTACCAACACATATATGCTATATTTGTTAGCACAGGACACTACCAACACATATGTGCTTTAGTTGTTAGCACTGGACACTACCCATACATGCTATATTTGTTAGCACTGGACACTACTCATATATGCTATATGTGTTAGCACTGGACACTACCAACACATATATGCTATATTTGTTAGCACTGGACACTACCCATATATGCTATATGTGTTAGCACTGGACACTACCCATATATGCTATATTTGTTAGCACTGGACACTACCCATATATGCTATATGTGTTAGCACTGGACACTACCAACACATATATGCTATATTTGTTAGCACTGGACACTACCAACACATATGTGCTATATTTGTTAGCACTGGACACTACCCATATATGCTATATATGTTAGCACTGGACACTACCCATATATGCTATATTTGTTATATTTGTTTGTCTGGGGCAAAGCAGAGACACCATCCTGCCTCCAGTGTCCAGGAAGGGGATCCCTGGAACACCTCCTCAATAGCTGCCCTAAAGCCCTTGGAGAGGGGCGCTACCGCTGGCGCCACGACCAGGTGCTGAAGGCGGTTGCTGAGAGTATAGCCAAGGCCATTACCACCACCAAGAACCACAGCAAGCCTCAGTCAATCAGATTCCACAGAGCTGGAGAGAAGCCCACTATCCAAGCGAGGGCCAGGTCAGGTCTCCTCACTACCGCCACAGACTGGCAGCTAGATGTGGACCTGGGCAAACAGCTGAAGATCCCAGCAAGAAAAACAACAACACGGCTCCCACCAGATATGATCATTGTTTCTGATTCCACCAAACAATTGATCATTCTGGAACTGACAGTGCCCTGGGAAGAACGCATGGAGGAGGCTAATGAGCGGAAGCGTGCCAAGTACCAGGAGCTGGTGGAGGAGTGTAGGAGCCAAGGCTGGAGGACTTACTGTGAACCCCTGGAGGTGGGATGCCGAGGATTTGCAGGGCGGTCCCTCTGCAAAGTCCTCACCATGCTGGGCCTCACCGGTGAGGCAAAGAGGAAGGCCATCAGATCTGCAACTGAAGCCGCAGAAAGAGCCACAAGATGGCTTTGGATCAAGAGGGCTGATCCGTGGAAGAATGCTGCTGGGACACAGGCCGGAGTCTGATCAACTCCGGTCGGG
>NC_063209.1:17967805-18002805 GCF_017589495.1 Alosa alosa | reverse complement strand
AAAGTTAGGCTTTTTTTTCGGCAATCTGCAAAAAATGTTCTTAGCAATAGCTTTTTTTACTATGTGTTCCTATAGGTGTCTAGTAACACCTCCCAATTTATCCATGGCCAAATCCTCGGGGAAACACCTGGAGAGCCCATCAAGTTTGGGGTGCCCAAAGGGACTGGGCGAAAAATAATGAAAACATTTTGTTGACCAATATTAGCTTTTGAGATGTCTAACTAGGGGTTTTTAGAATCTATCCCAGCCATTAGTTTTGAGTAAAAATGACTCCAAGTCCATAAAAAATCCATAACAAGTGGTTTTATTGAACAATTACAAAACAAAACTTTCTTTAAAATTAAAATTTTAGAGAGAGAGATAGATAGATAGAGAAAAGAGTGTCCAACGTTGAGGGTGGACAGCGAGCAACATGTAAAACTCATGAGGACAACATAACTAGTGTCAAGCCTTAGAAACTACCTCCGACTACAGGAGGTGCAGCATAGCACTCTCTGCGGGCATATCTCCAGACCAGAGATTGGCTACTGCTACAAAATCCATCACTAGATGTCTTTGAGTGTGGATAGAAACAAGGAGAACATGATTATGCACCAGTCACACCAGATCCCATTGCACCAGACTACCTTCTGAAGTTTGTCAGCTGCAACTGTGCAGGCGTCTGTGACACTCTCAGGTGCTGCTGTAAAAAGCAAGGAGTCAAGTGTATTTCTGCTGGTTGGAACTGTCATGGTAACTCTTGCCAGAACATCAACTAGCCAGAAGATAACAGGAGTGAGGAAGTGCAGGGGAGTTGAGGGATAAGGTTTGTTAAATTTTAAACTGATTAAGAAAGTTTTGTTTTGTAATTGTTCAATAAAACCACTTGTTATGGATTTTTTATGGACTTGGAGTCATTTTTACTCAAAACTAATGGCTGGGATAGATTCAGCACCCCTAAAAACCCCTAGTTAGACATCTCAAAAGCTAATATTGGTCAACAAAATGTTTTCATTATTTTTCGCCCAGTCCCTCTGGGCACCCCAAACTTGATGGGCTCTCCAGGTGTTTCCCTGAGGATTTGGCCGTGGATAAATTGGGAGGTGTTACTAGACACCTATAGGAACACATAGTAAAAAAAGCTATTGGTAAGAATTTTTTTTGCAGATTGCCGAAACACTTATAATCACAAGCCCAAAGACAAACAAATTATCCTTTGTTCTCTTGAGAATACTGGTTTTGAATTTTTGATTGTAATGAGTTTACTAACTGGTAATACTACAGTATGTCCCAAGAGTCATGCTAATGAAGCAACTTCAATTGAGTGAGGGGTGAGGTGCACATGTGAGGTGTGTGTGAGTGTTAGGGAGTGAAGTGTGTGGATGACTATTTGGATGGGGAAGTGACTTGCTTTTACACTGTGTCATAATGTTTCCATTCATCATGTATATTTCAATAAAAAAACTAGAATGGCCAACTAGAATGGCAACACAGTAGGTCTACACACACCAATGAGCAGGGGTAGGAGTAACAGGGGAACTATCATGCCAATTACAATAATCCTTCCTGCTCTAAACTTATTGGCCTAAATAATACATTGTGTAGCCTATATCTGTCTGTGTGAGTAACATGCATGTGAAACTGCATGAATATTATGAATGGACTGTGTTTTATGGAGGCAATCTGTGGTGTGATTGACTCTAGCCCACTGATTGCCTTTGTGCGCTATTCCCCGCTCACCTGCTCCAGTAGGGACACCTGAGGCGAGGTGCTGCCCCCTCCGCCTTCTAACCTCTGTGTGTGAGCAGCAAGCACACACTCCCCACACAGTAACATATGATCGACTCGGTGTGCAAATGAGCGATAGAAAGCTGGTTGACGCAAATGAAAGCTAACAAATACTCCAATTTCTCTCCCAATTGAGCGCTCGTATCGCGCATGCCACCATAGTGATATCTGAATCTACTGCCACCATAGTGATATCTGAATCTACTGCACTCTTGAAGTGAATTTGAACCTTTCTGTTACTTCTGTCCAAGTAGCCTACAGATAGCCTACATGTTATGCAGTAGTTTGATAGTTTATGCAGGTTACTTCCATTGAATGGATAAACATGCCCGCCTACAATCCTACATTGAGCGTTTTAATGTTATCAAGGCCTTAATACCGGATGAATAAACATTTATCTACCTTCACATTTATTGCTTTTTTTTTTTACAAAACACAACGCTGATATGTGTATAAACATGAAATGTCATCAGTCATTGATGATGATTCTGTGATAGTTTCGGTTAGCTCCCGTGGAGCACATTAATGTTCAGGCTGCCTATATAACAAACCACATCACAGGATCAGAGGAACCACCACGAGATCAGAGGATCCACTTAGTCAGGCGGCAAACGGGAGCATGTTCAGTGATGATAATACCATTTGAGCCAACTTGACTAGATTCAACTGAAAAGACATGTTTAGGCCTATAACATTTTTTGGTAACACTTTATAATAACTTCACACAATTCATCATTTATTAAGCCTTCGTTACTTATTAGTTAATGGTTTGATCATCATTAGTAATTTCTAATTTATCATCAGTAAAGCATTTGTTCACACAGTTATAAATAGTTTGTTCATAGTAAATAAGCCTAAATCTAAAATATGTTTATACATTATTGTTAATACTTAATACATGATGCAATAATATGTTTTTGATTAAGTAACATTTTCATTATTTAACGGTTGTTACATACACATGCACTAATGATTAGTAAGGATGAGGATACATATTTTATAAACCACTTCCTAATACTATAATTCATAATTAACTCAGAAGTTACAAGCGGTTAGTTAATGATATTTTGCGAGCTCATCTAAAGTGAGGACGTTTTATGCCTTGCAACACATTTACAAATGAGTTATAAAGTTTACACTTGCATTTATTCATTTAGCCGACACTTTCATCCAAAGCGACTTACACATGTCAATGAAATTAAAGGGCAAGGCCACATTGGTGGATGCCGGGGTTTGAACCCCCAACTTTATGGGTTACTGCATGTTAACCCGGCTCCCTATCCACTACACTACCTCTGCCCGGTGGTATTATTACAGTAAATTCAAAAATATAATATAGATATGTGTGTTTCCTATGAACAAACCATTTTTAACTGTGTGTAAACATGATTTACAGATGAGAATTAATGTAGGAATAATGCTTTACAAACGAAGAATACAGCATTTAATAATAGTTTAAAGATGTTTAATAGCAGTGTGTAGTAGAAGAAACAGAAACTCTTGCATAATTGTGGGCATTTCTATCTGGGCCAAGGTAGTGTAGTGGATAAGGAGCTGGACCAGCATGCAGTAGCCTGAAAAGTTGGGGGTTCGATTCCTGGCTTTCACTGTTATGTCAATGTATACGTCGCTTGTCTGCTAAATGAATGAATGTGAATGTAATCTTTACAACTCATTTGAAAATGTGTTGCAAGGCATAGAAAGTCCTCACTTTAGATAAGCTCACAAAATATCATTAACTAACCACTTGTAACTCCTGAGTTAATCATGAATTATAGTATTAGAAAGTGGTTTATAAAATATGTATCCTTACCCTAACTAATCATTAGTGCATGTGTATGTAACAACTGTTAAATACTAGAAATATTACTTCATCAACAAAATATTATTGCAGAATTTATTAAGTATTAACAATAATTCATAAACATATTTTAGATATAGGCTTATTTACTATGAGCAAACCATTTATAACTGTGTGTACAAATACTTTATTTATGAGAATTAACATAGGAACAATGCTTTACAAATGATGAACAAAGCATTTTGTAATAGTTTGCAACTGGTTTATAAAAAAAAAAATGATTTCATTATAAGTGGTTGTTTCATTACTTATTAAGTATAAATCATGTACTTACAAACAAACCATTTATAATTGTGTGAACAAATGTTTTACTGATGATAAATTATGTATGAACAAGAAATTACTAATGATGAACAAACCATTAACTAATAAGTAACAAAGGCTTAATAAATGATGAATTGTGTGTAGTTATTATAAAGTGTTACCCATTTTTTGTCTGATTAATTTGCTGCCTAGTCTCTTTAGCTTTTAGTAACACTGAGGAACCATAAAGAACGAGGTCACAAAATAAAGGCAAACTTAAAAATCTTACAGATGCAATACAAGTACGAGTTAGCTGGCTCAACTTGCCCCAGCCCTGGTGGCACATCACAACCACCATTTTGAAAGAAAATGCCAAAGAAAAGGTAACCTTCATCATTTGGTTTAGCCCTCAGATCATAGTTTAAAAGGGAATCAATTGAGGTATAATGCATTTGAAGGTTTTCCCAAAGTCACCCTAACTCTGGACATGAATGAGCAGAAAATCATATTTTTACACATTTGTCATGTGCTGTATCTTTCCACATATTGTAAAGAATGGTCCCCTCTTCCTTAAAATGCGGTCACATCAGAAAATTTGTTTACGGTTTTCTAGAAAAAAAGGTTGGCTCATCTTACCCCATTCTCCCCTATACCCATGCCACAAGTCATCACAGCCAAAGGGGCAGGGACAGTCAAAAGTCCGAGTCAAGTCTCAAGTCATCAGCATGGAAGTCCAAGTCGAGTTGCAAGTCATTTCTAATTTTGTCAAGTTGAGTCTAAGGTCATCAAAATCATGACTCGAGTCTGACTCAAGTCCACACCTCTGGTGCTTAAACATTGCTATGTGTTATCTCCTCCAACCTTACCAACTGTGTGCACATTGCTATGTGCTATCCCCTCGAACCTTACCAACTGTGTGCTTAAACATTGCTATGTGCTATCCCCTCAAACCTCACCAACTGTGTGCGTAAACATTGCTATGCAGGGCTTGAAAACAGAATTATTTTTCAAACGTTCTGTTCCGACCGGTTCAGGTAGGCCTATGTTTAACGTTTTCGTTCTTGCATGCGTTCCGCCACCAACATATCGGTCCTGAACCGGTTCGGAACGCATAAAATATCGTTTCGTTCTTAAAGTTCCGGCAGTGTTTGGCGGGCCTATCAAGTCTATTTTTTGTGGACTTTACCTTAGAATAGACATACTCATTATTTCCCCTTGATTTAGCCTATACCGTAGCTATGCCCAAAAAATAATAAATCACAGAAGGCATCCAAAACATTCAGATGGGCTATCCATCCCATAGCCTACAGACTTACTGTAGGCCTAACCTATGCCTATAATTTCTTATCAAAAATATTTCTGGATCGTGCTAAACTCCTTACCTGGTTGTAGCCTAAGTTTTATCCATATGGAGATCTTCAAAGGCTTGGCTATAATTCCAACCCTGTTTATAAACGAACCTGTCTGTTGCTGACAAGGCCTATCTCAATTTTCCCGTTTAACTCTTCTACATAGAATAGGCCATAATTGCGCAAACATTTCAAATCCGACTTTAAAACGACAAAGGCGTGGACAGGCAAAATAGGCTATTACGCATAGGCTACAAACAATTTCCAAATCAGTTTCAGTAGCCTACGCTCACGAGCTGGCCTAAGATCGAAAGTGGCAGACGGATAGGTTACATTACAACAGCAAGACAAAATATACACATTTGGACCAAAGGTCCATTTATTCGCTTTTTTTTTTTTCAAACTGCAGAAATCAAATTATTAGGTTGTTCGCCTACAATCAAACAAGTAGAACACTTGCTTTTGTGAAATTTTCTAAAATATATAGAGAACGAAAAAAAAATGTTATTAACCGGTTTTGTGGATTTCAGAATAACGTTTCTGTTCCGGAACAGTTGAAGACCATTTTGTTTTAGTTTCCGTTTCCACTCCTTGTAAAATTCCGTAAAATTCCGTTCGTTTTCGGTTTTCGTTTTCGTTCCTTGAACCGGTTCGGAGCCCTGTGGCTATGTGCTATCTCCTCCAACCTTACCAACTGACTGTGTTGTTTTTGTTATCTTTTTTGTGGCTATATTGTATAGTTATATTTTATCTTATCTTATGCATTGCTATGTGAGTATATTTTGGTTTGATATTGGCATGTGTGTATATGTGTGTGTGTGTGTGTGTGTGTGTGTTGTTGACAGGCTGACGTATGTGGCTGGGCGGGAGGGCCACATGATAAAGATTCTGTCCTACATCAGTCTCAAATACTACACCCCAGCTCCTGCTCTCATTTTTAACGTGAGTCCTGTGTGTGTGTGTGTGTTTTTTCACAACTGAGTGTTTATTATTATATATCTAATGTGGGCTTGCTATCCATAGAGAAGTAGCCAGTAATCTGTAGTTTATCAGCACGATTGCCCCTGAAACATGCTGGTAGAAATGCTGTGTGAATATTTATTTGGAAAGGTGAGTGTTCAGGTAGGTAGGTGTTAGGTACTCTTGGTAGGTGTTAAGTATAATTGGTAGGCGTTAAGTATACTTGGTAGATATAATTCACATGTGTTTCAGAAATGTTTTCAGTGGAAAAGATGTAATGTCCTTTACTGACACAGACAAAGACATTTAGCTTCAGTGCTTGTGAACATACTGTGTGTGTGTGTGTGTGTGTGTGTGTCTGTCTGTAGGGCATTCTGGGCATCCTGTACATTCTCCCAGCGGATATCAACACTCTGATTAACTACTTCAGCTTCGCCCAGTGGGGCTTCTACGGACTCACAGCCCTCGCTCTCATAGTCATGAGGTTTACCAGGAAAAACCTGCACAGACCTGTCAAGGTAACACACACACACACACACACACACACACACACACGCACACACATGGCGCTCGCTCTCATAGTCTTGAGGTTTACCAGGAAAAACCTGCACAGACCTGTCAAGATAACACACACACACACACACACACACACATGGCGCTCGCTCTCATAGTCTTGAGGTTTACCAGGAAAAACCTGCACAGACCTGTCAAGATAACACACACACACACACACGGCGCTCGCTCTCATAGTCTTGAGGTTTACCAGGAAAAACCTGCACAGACCTGTCAAGATAACACACACACACACACACACACACGGTGCTCACTCTCATAGTCATGAGGTTTACCAGGAAAAACCTGCACAGACCTGTCAAGATAACACACACACACACACACACACACACACACACACACACACACACACGGCGCTCGCTCTCATAGTCTTGAGGTTTACCAGGAAAAACCTGCACAGACCTGTCAAGGTAACACACACACACACACACACATTTCTTCACCCCGTAGCACAATTTATGAACGTCCATAACTAACGGTGTAGCCTACATACAAACGCAGTTACGCTTCACCTCCCATCTCTTTATGGTAGACTCCCATTTTCTCCTTGACCCTCCCATGAATGCATATGCATGACACGGAAAAACGCAATTTGCCATTTTCAGCTCCCAGGTGCTGCACATACAGGTAACCCCACAGGTGCTGCACATACAGGTAACCCACAGTTGATGATGGCTCCCATACACAGCTGCGTGCGGTGCGTTGCTGGAGACCTATCCCGTCCACTTTACATGGGCTTACGTCATCAGTTGCCGAACTGAATTGTGGGTCCGTTGCGTCCAGTGCTCCCGTCGCTTGCGTTGAAAAGTTCAACGTTTGCTGCACAACAGACGGCACCAGCCAATCAAATTACGGTTATACTTCAAGTCATTTGCATAGCTACCATCGGGAACACCCACTGGCATGCGTTGACGGAATGCAACTGTGTGTGGGAGCCATGAGGGATTCTCCTGGATGTGGTACATCACACCTGTGTGTGTGTGTGTGTGTGTGTGTATGTGTGTGTGTAGGTCCCGGTGGTGATTGCGGTGTTGGTGGTGGTGGTGTCTGTGTACCTGGTGTTGGCCCCCATCATAGATAAGCCAGAGCTGGAGTATCTCTACTGCACAATCTTCATCTTCAGTGGCCTCATCTTCTACCTGCTCTTCGTCCACTACAAGTTCCAGTGGAGTCACACAATCATGCGTGGGTACCACACACATACACACACACACACACACACACATTCACCAGTCCTTTCTTTTCAGGCATCTCTCGCATTCATAATTACTCCACCAATCTCATCTAGCGTTATTTTTCTTCCAGCCAATCACGTGTAACCTCACTGCCATGTCTCCCCCTACAGGGCCAATCACCATGCACCTGCAGTTGTTGTTTGAGGTGGTTCCCCCAGAGAAGATGGAGTGAAGAGCAGCACAACACACACACACACACACATACAACAAGTACACGCATGCACGCACGCACACACACACACCACTAGGGTTGGGCACCGAAACACGGTTCTAATATGGCACCGGTGCCGACGCAAACGGTATTAACTGTATCGAATAACAACGTGGATTTCGGTGCCTCATTTCGGTGCTTAAATCGCGTTTAAAAAAAAAAATATATATATACGAGGCATCACTGCATGTCATGCGCCATCTCTAACGTTTTGCTCTGATAGCAACACATCCAGATACAGTTAGATAACACAAACACTGGATGTATAAGTCAAGTCAAGTGGACAGTGGACAGTGTTTGATAGCTTGCGTGAGCCCAAGTAGCTTAGGCCAGTGTTTCTCAAACTTATTCAGACAAAGGACCACTTAACCACTAAAAAAGAAACGCACGGACCAAATAGCTAAAAAAAAAAAAAAGAGAAGACCTACTTCAACAGTATATTAGCCTACACAATAGGCCTACTCACTGAACCACCTTGCTTATTGTCTTTGCACTTTGCTAATTGTGTCAGAGGATTTATATGATTTAAACTGTCATAGATAGTGTTGCAGAACTGTTTGGATTTACATACAAGTTGGTTCAATATTGCAAACAACTCATCTATATTATATATATATCCCCCGGACCCCGGAGAAACACTGGCTTAGGCTACTTTAAAGTGATATCACAAGCTTCTGTCAAAATCTAGCAGTGGGCCTAACTACACACAAGCAAAAGGCTATGAAACAACATCAGCAGTATACCTTACACAATATCCTTGCTAATGCGCTAACTGGCATTTATTTGAAATGTTATCAGCAAAGTTGTAAGGTAAAATAAAGTCTTCAAGCGGTTTTAACATACCTTATGGCAAACCGCCTACACTGGGTAAACTTGAAAGCAGAGCTTACCATTGTGTGCATCCATGGCAAGCTGTTTTAACATTTAAATGTATTATGCATAGGAGCAATGAGATATTGATAGTAAATTGAATATAACAGTTCAATTTCATGTTCAAATTTGTCTTATCAATACAAAAAAGCAATTCATGCTTTAGACCATTTTAATTTAAAAACAACCCAGACAGCAAACGGACTACGAAATGCATCCGCCGCGGAGGTACGGTGAACTCCGGAACGGATCCTGAAATCGGATCCGAAACTGTGTCCACAGTTATCCGCCGTGATGCCGGCTCGCGGATCTGATTAGACACCGCGGCGGTCCCATTGTGTATCCGTACATAAATGGATACATCCGCCCCGGTTTCGCTTTGGATCCTCGAATGAGCCACAGATCCGCTCCGGGTCCATTTTGGACCCGGTCATATGAGAATCATTTCGGACCCGCTAATCATCCATCCCGGATACGTTTAGGATCCGTTCATGAGGCAGTTCATCTGGCCCATATCCCTGGCATATTTCATGGCCAAAAACTAGCTACTACTACAGAAATATATAGCTTAACCTATCTGGCCAACACCTAGACTGCACTACAAAAAATAGGTTTTAATGTAAAGTATTGTACCAACCAATATGACAAATATAATACAAATGACTTAATACAGGGGTCTCCAACCTTTTTGGGAATGAGGGCTACCTGAAGACCCAAAAGACCTGAGTGTGTTGTAACACGCTCTGGACATTCACAATTTCGTCGCCGTTTTTGTTTTAAAAAAAAAACATAGTCCAGTATTTCTTTCGAAATTGAAATGAAGTTGTATGGACTGGACTATGTTTTTTTTTTTATAACGGCGGCGAAATTGTGAATTTCCAGAGCCTGTTACACAGCAATAAGACTCCTACGGACTTTCCCCTGAAGGTGGCGGCAAAGATGGCAACATTTCCGGAAAGGTACTGGCTTGATGAAATTCATTCTGGACTCTCTATTCGACCACATAAAGACCTCGGGATACTTCGGTTTGGCTTTAGGGACCCTCTACTCACTACCACGTAAGTGTTATGTTGTTTGGAACTGTAGAAGAGGTATAAAAATAGCGTTTTGTAGTGGCGCAATTGAAATGCCCCGCTCACTTCCAGGCTACGAGTTGTGACTGAAAACGGTACAATCAAACTTTCTCAAAACACATCCGAATGACATGATTTTGATGTCAACTCAACGTATGTACCCCCAATCATCCGTAAATCGATCTAAAGTGCATTTTACTCCGGATAATTCCTTTAAGCACCTGTATTTTCATCTGATTCGTCCATACTTTAATATCAATATGCAACCAACATTTTTGTTTAGTTTGTTCATTCCAAAGTTTGCATGAGGAATCTAATCTTAATTTTGTAACAAAAAAAACAAAACAATATTTTTGTGCAATTATTAATTTGGGTTACAATTTGTACCCAATTTATACCCACCCACCATTATGAATTCAGGGGTCGTTTAAGTTCTGATTTTAGTGGACAATTCGGTTTTAACATTTCAATAGTAATCACCCACACCACCCTAAAATATGAAGACTCCTTTTAAAGTTATTGCACACCTGAAATCTCTCCATGATCTGACAAAAAAAGGTAATGCACAGTCCTGCATGCCACAAAATTATCAGCGGTATTATACGGCTGTAGCCTACGGAGGAGAAAAGGCCTGTGAGCTAAAGCAATTGTTTTTCAGTCCTTGAACAATCATACAAGAACCGTATTTGACAAACATAGAATGGCCACAGAACTTTTGCAAAGATATGCTTCCATTGGCTGCACCAGATGAGCAAGTTTCCCCCCCTTTACTGTCTATGCGTGCGAGCAGCGTGTATGCGCTCCGCTTCCGTTGTTGTTTAAAGATTGAATGGGAAACGGATTTTTGGAGCCAAAGGCTAAAATTTAACGCAGCTACAATTTGTAAGGTATCACCAATATCAATTTAATGTTACAGATGTATGGCTACATACATTCTTAAAATGGTTCTGGTCTGGACTTAAATATCTATTGAAAACTTCAATATGGAGCGTGTTTTTAGAGCGTGATCTGCAGGCGACCTGGGCCCAGTTTCCCGATAACGACGGAGACACGCTCTTACGAGGGTTTTCTCTGATTCATCTTCACGATCGTTCGTTTGGTTTTCCGACTGTTTCCCGAACATGCTCGTAGCGTGAGCAGCGTGCACTGCTCTTAAGATGCTCTTAAGGGGAGCTGTCCACGTTAATAGTTCTGAAATATCCTCTGATTTGACGGTGATGTCAGGTGACTGCGTCACAGCTATAGGCCTACCATTTAAACTTGGATCTACACATTAATTCACATCAATACGAAAATAGAAACACTTTGACATCTGCATGTAAGCATCCCAAGTAGGTTATATACCACACAGAGACATAAATAATTGTAATTATTTTAAGATTAGATTGTTGCACCATGCAATAATTTTTCTTGGTGTCACTTAAGAACCGTTTGAAGATAAGAAAAGAAGTCGAGTAAGAAAGAGGAAATGTGTAGGCTTAGATTTTGATGCAGGCTACAGACTAAACCACATGTTGCTTTCTCTGCTTTTTACCTCATAGGCCTAATAAAATATTCACTTTGCAAAGATAATGTCAAACTATTCTGGCAACGTCTCGTTTCATAACTTGATTGCATTTTTGTCCGCTTTTCATCACATTATTAGGACCATTAAATGTAGGCTATTTTGCACGCTAAAATCTGATTCATCACAGGTAAACACAATAAAGAATGGGAACGTAAATTGGATTATGTATTCTAAGTTGTAATTCCTCTGTATGTCCTGTTGGTGACCTCAGTGAGAAGTACTGTTAAGACGCAGTCGGCAAATCTTAAGACGTTCGTAAGAGGGACTTTACGACGCTCTTAGGCTTAAGATGCTTTCGGGGAACTGGGCCCTGTTGGCTATTTTTAGAAGGTGCGCTGGGGGCGCCTCATAGCCCGCGGGCACCGGAGACCACTGACTTAATACATTCAGTTCAAGACATGAAGTCAAAATCTATCATGTGAAGCACGTTGTGATTTTACAGCCAAATGCCTTCAATGTGAAACAGCAAGTATGAAAATAGGGGTTTTACTAGCAGTAGGTTACATCAATTCAGCTCTGCTACACTACAATAGCCTAGAAGTTATCCATCAGTTGCAAACTGTAAATCCTTTATGCAATTGTTAACTGTCCAATTGTGGAAACTTGTCTCAATGCTCCTCACCGCACCTCAATGCTCAATGAAAGAGGTCATCGTAGACACTAAATACATTGAACAGGTATTAGAGGTAAAATGAAATGCAACCATAAAGTGTCAAACTTTTTTTATTATTATTTAATGAATATTAAGAACATGTTCCAAAACACAGATAACCTTCATACCAGACCACTGTTTTTCTTAGTGGGAAATAACAGTAGCCTGATTTTTTTGGGTAGAGTTGCTGACAGTTAAGACTCCGTCTTGAGCTTTTCCTGTTTGTTGGCTGATTGAACCACTGACTCTCTCACAGCATCTGTAATCATAGAAGTATAACAGCAGGCTGCTATCGGCTCTGTCTAACTGTGACAAAATCTACCACCTGTAAGGCCTGGGCTACACCGAGTCAGTGAAGTCACCAAGTGAAGCACTCGGTTCGCAGAGCGTAAAAATAATTTTAGAAGACTAATCCAATGTTTTTAAACATACTGTACGCCATCACGTCTGGTGTAACCACTTCCATTGACTACAGTGGAAGCCAATTGTTGCAACAGATGCTCTGCAAACTGAATGCTTCAGTTACGTGCACAGTGTAGCCTTCCTGTAAGTGTGATGAGGAATTATGGAATTGACCACATTTTGGCAAAGACCTGTTCCCTTAAAATACAAAAAAGGCATCAGAAAAGCAGTTCCCAGACACAACTACTTGTTAGTTACACAGTCCAGCATTCGGGGATATTAGAAATGAGGTATTTATCAAAGCTGATTTATATGCATTTATATGCAAGCATTTTATATGTTGAGATTTACCTGCAGTTCATCCTGAACCGGTATCAGCAGTTGCAGAGGTCTGTAGTTATTTCTCTTCTAAAATAAAAATATGTGCATTTCATTAGAGAGCTTTTGAAGTAGGTGGATTTTATTACAGAAGACAAGCATATTTTTGTATGTTGGGATTTACATTCAATTAATCCTGAACTGATGAAGGCAGTTACAAAAGCATATGGTTATTTTATTATTATTATTATTATTATTATTATTATTATTATTATTATTTAAGTGTGGACCAAAAGTCAAATAAATCAAATGTAAAACTGTATAGCTTACTTTACTTTGCTGGCAGGCCAGGATGAGAAAGGGTAGACCCCCAAACCAGACTGGAGCCTGATGCTGATCATTTTAGCTCATAGTTCCGTTGAAAATCGTCTGGTCTGTGACAAGGCAATAGACCTCTCCAGAATAAGTCCCGCCTCTGTAACTTCCGTATCCATCCAACTTCCGGGCGTCGATTGTCTATTGGAAATAACATGGCGTTTCGAAATATCATACCGGTAAAACATCTGTAGGTAAGCAGTTGAAAAAGCTGGTGGGCAGATTGGCCTACTGAACACTTCTCCATCTAGTTTCCACTGGATTTTTTGATTGTCGTGCCGTTTAAGTAGTATACTATAGACTATACTACTTAAACGGCACCGAAAATCCAAAAATCCAAAATATTGGGTTTATACGACTACAGCACCCCCAACCAAAACTCACTTCCCACGACCCTGGCTTCGGGATTTGTGGCCTTATATTAGATAAAGTTAGCAAAAAAGCGGTTTGGAACCAGGAAACATCTGCAAAAAGCGGACTTTTTATATCGGCTGATCGAAAATCCTTCCCTGCTTATTTTGTGCAGCCACATAGCAGAGCCCATAGTAGGCCAGTTAGCCGACTTCTCGCTAACTTTTACAAAATATAAGGGCACTAACCCCGAAGCAGTTTGTTTTAAGTATAAATATTGTCAACAAAGTTCAAAAAAGTCCATTTTTTAGAACCAACAAACACATCTGAGCATGCCGACTCACGGGACTATGACGGGGAATATCAAATAACGTGAATTAGCTTAACAGCTGCTAACGTTCAAGTTATCAAGACAGGTAACGTTAACCAATGTGAAATCAGCCCCCCCTACCAGAACGAAATGATGTTTAAAACACATCCAAAGTAGCCTAGGTTTTCTTTAAGACAGGGCGCTGAGTCCATGATCAATAATAAAAAAAAAGCGAGTTTTCCTGTTAACATTATTGTTAGCCAACAAGCTAACGCTAGCTGACGCAAGCCAACATTTGTTGTTCGCAGGCAAACACATGAAGTTAGCTTAGCTCATTTTAAACGCAATTTTGAGTTAAGTTATGAAATGTTAACAAAGCTCAAGTTAGACAGGATTTAGCCCTGTGAAAGGTGAGCTAAATTAGCGTGCGCAACCTAGAAACTAGCTGGTGTGTAACTTGACAGCTAATATGAGCTAGCACTAGAAGCTACAGCCATCAAGCTGGCCATTAACGTTACGTTATAACAAATTTCTAATCGGATTATATCAGCAAGCAAAGCTAGATAAGTAAGTAACTTATTATGTTATGGAAGTACATTTTCACTGGATAGACTAGGTAACTTTGACTTTGACTTTGACTTTGAACTTCAAAAATAAAGCATATAGGAGCATACTTACAGTGAGCCTTCAGACACGCCGTCTTCCACTCCATCAGCGAGAAACTGAGGAAAGAGCCGTTAGCAGACTTGAGAGGGCGGCGTTCGATATCGCATGACCGCCGCGGTCCTTGGCGGACCCAGCGGTTGAAGGGCGCGCTGAGGAGTCAGATTGTGTTCTGTGCCCATAGCCAAATCGGAGGTTGACTGTCCGGCGGATCTGGCGGCTTGAGGGCGGGTCCGCCACAGACTCCTTTGCTGTGTGGGAAAGTACTGGTTCAGGCACCGTTTAGGCACCAGCACCGTTTTAAAAGATCGATTTGGCACCGGTATCGGATAAAACCCAAACGATACCCAACCCTACACACCACACACATACGCACACACATGACACTCACATTGCAATGGACCTGATGCGCACACTCAGATACACACACACGGCACTGGACTTGTGTGTGCGTGTGTGTGTCTAAACAACCAAAAGCTGTATTGCTGCTGGAGGTGACAAAGAAAATCCGTACCAGCAGAGATAGCTGGGTCGGGTACTAGAACTGGGTCTTGTGCTAGAACTGGGTCTGGTAGTAGAACTGGGTCTGGTACTAGAACTGGGTCTGGTGCTCGTTCTGGGTCTGGTACTAGAACTGAGTCTGGTACTAGAACTGGGTCTGGTGCTAGTTCTGGGTCTGGTACTAGAACTGAGTCTGGTGCTCGTTCTGGGTCTGGTACTAGAACTGGGTCTGGTACTCGTTATGGGTCTGGTACTAGAACTAGGTCTGCTACCAGTGTTGATCCGTCCGCATCTGCAATCCAAAATCACATGCATTCCATTATAACCAGCATAGTCAGAACCATATGATTTCATCCAGCATAGTCAGAACCAGAGACTTATAGATGCTTAGATCAAAAGCATATGATTATAGAGTGCTAGAGCGCTCTGCTCTAAAATCTTTGGTCAGAAGCATATGATTTTATCCAGTATAGTCTGAATCGTGTTCTAAGATTCTGAAACTTTGAGAACCTTAGGATTTTTACCAGAATATTTCAGAAGCATTTCACTCTGTCCAGACCGTCAGCACTGTAGGATTGTGTCCAAATTATCCAGAACCACACAAGAATGTCCTTTTCCAATTGACCAGCTGTGTTTCCGTTATGTTTTCCACTGACACTGACATCATTCCAGCACTCCCAGGTGGGGTCAGTCAGCGGTGTGTATCCTAATGTATGTATTTACATCTCGTGCTGTGTCATGGGCTTGTACTTAATGTATGTAATGTAATTTGTTCTTTATCTTGTATGATCATTTTTTGAAGTGGAAAAAGAGACACCATTAAATATGGAACTCCAAGCAAAGCCTTTGATTTGACATTAATAGCGACTGTAGAGTGTTCATATGGGGAATATCACCAGGGTGAGCATCACTATGGTAACTGACACCATAGAGAGCGTTCCTACCCAGGAGAACTGACTGCCCCACCAGGTGTAATCACTGAGAGGCTGATAAGTCAGGGGTTAAGTTACTATAGGAAATTTCTCCTCTGCATTTTAACCATCAGGAGTAGTGTACTCACATGCATACTCACACACAAACTCACCAGGACTAAGCAGACTACATTAATGTGCCAAACTGCCCAGTTGACAAGACTCCTCTTTGAAATTGTATTTTAGAAACCTGCCATTACATCTAATAACTAATAACAAGAATGCCTGATTCCTATAATCCATAGGCCTTCTCCCAAGCGGAATGGGAAATTGCACTGTACTACCTTTTGTCTTTATTGTGTGTGCAGGTTTGCTATGTGTGGGAGGGAGGGAGGGAAAGCTAAGCCTACACATTTTAGATAACTTAGGAGTCAACTTAGGGGCTCGCCTATATTACAACCTCAACACTGTCTGGTAGGCGGTAAAAGAATCTCTAGGCTATACCTTGTTGTTGCGATGTCTTGTCTTGTCCGCATGTTACAGACCCCTTGGCTTAACTGAAGCCTCAAGACTCAAATGCATCCATTAAGTCAAGTCAAGTTAAGTTTATTTATATAGCGCATTTCATACACAGAGGTCATTCAATGTGCTTTACATAAACAAAACCAAACAATAATAACAAATAAAAGCATAGAAGGGCAATATAGTCAAAGAATAGTTAAAAGGTAAAGATCATAATAAAAAGAAAACATGAAACACAAGGTAAAACCATCACTGTCAATTAATACACCAATATTTTTAACAGTATCCTTTGCCCTCAACCCTTTTGTGTCAAGGAGAGTGGCAACCCTAAGTCTTTCCTCCTTTTTACCAAATATAATTACTTCAGTTTTTTTCTTTGTTCAGCTGAAGAAAATTTTGAGACATCCAGGTGTTGATTTGTTCTATACACTGACACATAGATTCAAGAGGACCATAGTCGTTTGGTGATAGAGCTAAGTAAATTTGTGTGTCACCTGCATAGCTATGATATGAAATCAAATTATTTTGAATGATTTGTCCAAGATGGGAGCATATAGAGGTTGAATAATAGTGGCCCCAAGATCGACCCTGGGGAACACCACAGGTCAAGGGCGTTGGTGTTGAGGTACAGTTTCGATGGCAACAAAGAAGCTCCTTTCTTGTAGATATGATTTTAGCCAGCTGATAACTATGCCTGTAAATCCAACCCAGTGTTCTAGTCTGTGTAGTAAAATATTGTGATCAACAGTGTCAAATGCTGCACTAAGGTCCAGTAGCACTAGGACTGATGTTTTACCTGAATCTGTGTTGAGGCACATGTCATTGGAAACTTTAATGAGAGCTGTTTCAGTGCTATGATTTGCCCGAAAACCAGACTGAAAGTAATCAAAATACCCATTTGATGTTAGGAAGGTGGTTAATTGATTAAAGACTACTTTTTCAATAATTTTGCCAATAAAAGGTAGATTGGATATGAGCCTGTAATTGTTTAGCATGGAGGCATCCAGGTTATTTTTCTTGAGAAGTGGCTTTACAACAGCTGTTTTCAGTGACTTAGGAAAAGTGCCAGACAGCAGTGATACATTTACAATTTGAAGGACATCCGCCGCTATGAGGTGAAAAACAGTTTTGAAGAAATTGGTAGGCAGAGTGTCTAAGACACATGTGGAAGAGCTGAGATTCTGTACCGTTTTTTTCAAGGTGTTTTCAGTGATCTATCAAGCTGAACTCTGACATCAAGTTTAGTTTCCCTCTGTTTGTTGCTGGAAGTTCAGGTTGTTGAATTTGTAATTGAGCAGATATGTTGAGTCTGATTTTGTCAATTTTACCTTTAAAAAGATGAAAACTCATTGCATTTATTAGTTGTGAGAAGTTCAGGCGCTAATTGTGAGGGGGGATTTGTTAACTTATCAACAGTTGAAAATAGAATACGAGTGTTATTTGAACTTCTATTGATAATCGTAGAAAATAAAGACTGTCTTGCTTTGCATATTTCAGAGTTATATGTGCGGAGCATCTCTTTATGGATTTCATAGTGGATCTGAAGTTTGTATTTACGCCATTTTCTTTCAGTCTTCCTACACTCTCTTTTTAGAAGTTTAACTGCTGGATTTTACCTCCATGGTGCTTTCTGTTTGTCCTTAACTTTCTTGAATTGTAATGGAGCAATGTCATCCATAATGTTTGCCATTTTTGCATTAAAGTGATCAAATGAGTCTGACAGTTGACTTGACTTTAGTGAAAGTGCTTGCTCAAAGAGAGCACTTGTCTGATCATTTATGATTCTCCTTTTTACCATCATAGCTGTGTTTTGAGTGTGTGGGGACATAGACACATCAAAGAACACACAGAAATGATCAGATAAAGGCCAGATCAGCTGTAGAGACATCAGACCCTTTGTAATAACAAGGTCGGGGTATGGCCGAGAGAGTGTGTTGGCCTGTACACATGCTGTGCTAGGGAGAATGTATCGATTAGTGCAATGAATTCCTTGGCATCATTGTTTTTCAGGATTATCCACATGCAAGTTTAGATCCCTGATATAATAAGACAGTCAAACTCTATGCAAACAACTGATAGCAGTTCACCTAGCTCTTCAAGAAAAACTTTAGCTGAATGTTTTGGAGGCCTGTAAATTGTCAGTAATAAAATCTGAGGAGAAGACTTAATGCATGCACAAAGATATTCAAATGAAGTAAAGTCACCGAACGACGACTGATTGCACTGAAAAGACGTCTTGAAAATTGTGGCTATCCCCCCACCCCTTTTATTTGCTCTGGTAGCACTCAAGAAACTGAAATTTGGGGGAGCTGATTCGATGAGAGTAGCAGCACTGTTTGCTTGATCTAACCATGTCTCAGTTAAAAGTAAAAAATCAAGGTTGTGTGTGCAAATTAGATCATAAATTAAGAATGATTTGTTTGAAAGAGATCTAATATTTAGGAGTGCTAGTTTTGCTGTAAGTGTTGGGGAAATATGATCCATGGGGGAAATCTGAGGTTGATGTGGTACGGGTAGGAGATTGGACTGGTTTATCCTATAAGCTCGATGCATTTGTGTTCTATTTCTTGTCAATACAGGTATAGAGAATGTCATGGGCTTACTGGGTCCCGGCATGTTCTCAAAACTACCGTCAGTACCATTTATATTGCAGGGACCCTGAGAATATCATGCAATACAGTCATCATATAATTGTCCCCTGCTGCTGCCATCTGTATTTTCCACTGCACATTCCATATGCTGGCTGAGAAAATGAACTAAGAGGTTGCTGCTGCTTAAGAGATCCTTCTAAACGGGGGGGGGAGGGCTTAGGGAGGTGCCCTTCTTTGGTGCTAATGATCTTGGGCTAGTAAAAACTCTGCATGGCTACTGGTAGCAGTCTCTCCATTTTGCAGGGAACATCATGTGCTTGGGTGGAGATGGTGATGGGGTTTTCAGGGGATCCCTGTGGAGTTTTGGAGTGGGTGGTGGGATGAAGGGGTGGGATGGTGATGGGAGATTAGGGGGTTTGGGTGGCCTGGGGAGTTTGATTGGGTGGGGACGTGATTGGGTGTGGGTGGTGATGGGAGATTAGGGGGGTTTGTGTGGCCTGGGGAGTTTGATTGGGTGGGGACGTGATTGGGTGTGGGTGGTGATGGGAAATCAAGGAGGTTGGGGTTGAAAATTGATCCAGAGTCTCCATCTGCCTGCTGAGGTTCTGGGAAGTTTGTTGCAGGCAGCTCCGCTTTCAGCATGTATTCCAGTAGTGTATTCCATGTTGTTGTGTCTTTGTGGTGACAAGGAGTCGACGGAGGTGGGGAGGGGTATTGGTTCTGGTGTTACAACATGACCCTTCCTTTCTGATAGCCTCTCAGCAGCTTTGATAGGTGCTATCTCCTCATGCTCATCACATCCATTTGTTTGCTGAGATTCCAGGGAGTTTGACGCCAGTGATTGACTTTGAGTCATTTTAGCAGCACCCATCTTATCTCGTCCAGTGGACATGGCTGGGCATTGTTGAGCTGGTTGTTTATGTTTCTCCAAGGTCTGCATTTCAGTGGAGGCTAGCGGGTGGTTACCAGAGGGCCCCACAGCAGGGGGGGTTGGGCATATCTCTGTTTCAGCCTGTGCAGAGTGTTTTGGTTTAGCTGAGTTGTTGATGTCATCCGCTTGTTCCGTCTGTATGGCCACTGAGCGCTTATCAGAGGCTCGGCTCAAGGTTGGCAGAAAAAATGTTGGGTGCAGGAGAGAGAGGTGATAGTATTCGGTTAAGATCTTGGACCCAGTCCAACTCAGCTCTGTGCTATTTGGTCTGAAGTATTCCCTGCGAAAAAGGTTAAAATTGTCAAAAAAAATTATCCCAACTGAAAAGCATGTTTTTGCGAGCCAGGTGTTTAAACTGAATAGTCTGGAAAATACAAAGCTTCCCTCTGCTGGGAGTGGGCCACTGATGAAAATTTGTATTCCAAGCTCATATAGGGCCGAGAAAAGTTCCTTGAAATCTTCTTTGACATACAGCTGTTCTCTGTCGATGTCATTTGCTCCAACATGCACAATGATGCGCTTGATAGTTGCATATTTTGACACCTGTTCTGCAAGCTTGTTTTTTGTGTCAGACACTGAAGCATTTGGGAAACAACATACAATCATCCTTCCCCATTTATATGTCTCTCACAGCAGAGTCGCCTAGAGCGAGGGTTGTGGGATGAATAGGTGTCGAGTGCTGCTTCTTGTCTGTGCCCATCTTTCTATTGTTGTGGTTTTGATTGCTGCCTGCTTTGGGTCTGTTCCTGGGAAATTCCTCTCTCACGTCCGGAGGCATTCAAATCTGTTTCATAGGGGCTGTGGGTTTCCTTAGGACCACAAGCCCTGTAGTAGTTTGCTGATCTGTCTGTATTTCTGATACAAGGCCTGAAGTTAACATCTGAATTTACTGGTGTTGAGGTAATTACAGTTCTTGTATTACGTTTTTTGTTTTTTGGTCTGGCACCTTGCCTGTGCCAAGGCTCTGTACTCACATTTCCCTTTGTGAGGTCGATGCATTCATCTGCTCTATTAGCAGTGATATTAGACTGCTGGGTTACATTCTCTGCATTTCCAGTAGTTGCTGTACTCACTTCATGAGATGCCTCTCGTAGTTCATCTGTCGTTGGTGGAAGGGCATGCATCTTTGATTCCAAAGTAGAAATCCTCTGTTCTAGCTCAGTACATTTTCAGTTAATTCTCCCCACTGAACTAAGCACTACAGTTTCTACATTTATAGGGCGTCCTGGACCCCTTTTCCACCAAGGCAGTTCTGGTGCTGGCCCAGTCTCACACTAGTTCTTTGAACCAGTTTCGACAGGTGCTGGGAGCAGGATTTTCATGACGTTTTGAAAAGCCATTGGCAGCAAAAATGCAGCACAGCCATAATTAAAACAATTGTGCTAATCAAGAGTTAACAATGACTAACATCATGCAAGTCTTTCTAGCGATTGCAATAAATACTGTACACAAGCTGACCAAAAAAAATAGGGCATGTCCAGTTTTACTCCACGAATGGATACAGTGATCAGTGTTTCCCCTACAGTGTATTTAACAGCGGCGCAGCGCCGCCGCTGGATTTTCAGCGCCGCTGCAACATAATATCACGAGATTCACTTAACACACTGTAAAAAACACAACGCCAACGTCATCTCCGAAATTGTTTTCTGAAAGTCTTGAGTAAGTTAAGTGCATCAAATCCGCACGTAGCCTCTCATTATTCAGGACATATATGCGGCATGATGTGTCCGGTGATTACAAGCCCAAAGACAAGTCTGCAGCCCATATGGCTAGGCTACGTTCTTAACACGGTTACATTGTTTAGCTATCCGACTGATGGGGTCTTGCTCCGCCACAGTGTAGCCTATGGTGTCATCGTTCACTTGTAGGTTACACAATAAATAGCCTACTTATAGGCCTGGTGACAATAAAAAATGATATTAGTTATATTTCATCCACGAAGCTGTTTGTATGCCGTGAATTAAACTTGTAGCCTATGCCATATGTTAAGCTTGAGCAATTCCTCTGATCCAAAGCCTGCTTTGACACATTGACACTAATGTGAAACATGCATCCTCCTCTCCTAGCCTACATCAAATAAAAGAAACCAATTCATGATTACCGAAATTAATTTAACATGGGGGGGAAAAAGTTTGTTGCGATTTAGCCTACTGTTGTGATCACGGTTCTTTCTGCTGATTGATTTCGTCCGGTGTCGTCAACTCTGAGAACTCTTGCTCCGGTTGACAATTTTATCCAGAGAGCTGATTTCCCAAAGATGAGCCTCCATCAACATTCAACGACAAATTATTAAAACGTAAGTAATGCAATAGAGTAAACCAATGTGCTACAAGGTGTATGGTCTTAACGTTAATTGTAGCCTAGACTTGTAACGTTAGCGTGGGGCTACATGTAATGTTTGCATGGGAAAGCTAAGCTGAACACAGTCTAGGCCTGTTTAAACTTTCTGATAGTTAAAGGAAATATGAGCATATGTTGGCATATACGTATAGCCTAAATTCTGTCCACTTAGCTATAATAGGCTATCACAAACAGACCTTTTCGTTTTAGGCATTAGACATAGGAGCCTACATTCTCTTATCAGAAAGACGTGTTCTCATAACTTCAGCGTTCTCTTGACGGTGAGACGAACGGTCGCACTTCAATCAAGTAGCCTAGGTCCTTTTCGGAGTTAATTGTGAGTGAGTTGTATGGTGGGAGTGATGTAGAAGAAAAAGTGAGTATTTACTTTTTTTACGTGGGTTTGTTGTTTTGGGACTGAGAAATAGACTACAAGGAGAGCATCTGGCTACGTGCATGCGTGTCAGCATTAATGGCCCCCAACAATTCAATTCAATTACCAAAGAGCCTTAGAGATGTTCTTTGAAAAGCCCAGAAAAATTAAGTGCTCACTTATTGGGTGTGGCCTTTGCCATTAAGACAAATTTAAATAAATTGTAAATAATCTTTTTCTGGGTTGTGCCATTTCATTTTTCTTCTATCATTTTTAACCAATAATGTAAAAGAAAGCTGAAAATGTCCACAAAAGAAACACAAGGTATGATATCAAAAAAAAAAAAAAAAAAATCGCATAACAACCTCCCCCCCCAAGTAATAGCACCGCTGCTGGAAAAATTTCTAGGGGAAACACTGCAGTCCATTGAACAGCAAGCTCGTTCTTCGAAAGTGGGCATGTAGAACCAGCACCGAACTGGCACAAACACTGCCTCCAAACCAGCACCAGAGCTGGGTTGGTGGAAAATATATTTAATTTTTATTTATTTTATTAATCCTTTGTTTAACCAGGGCAGTCACATTGAGACAGAGCTCTCTTACTACTTTGTTCTTTCTTTTTATTAATATATTAGAATTACTTCCTTTTATGGTTTATCTCAGTAATTTTGCAATCGATACTGGCACTGCAGTGTTTAGAATTGGTTTTGACATGCATAATTCAAATACATTTCAAAACTCCTCTCACAAATGACTGGACTATGGGAGCTACCTGTCAGTCATTTTCTATTGTTTTGAGAGATAGTTTGGGTATAACACACACACAGACACACACGTCAGTAAACTGGCTTTATTGATTTAAGTTTTCTGATGCGTGGAATATAGAGTGATTCCTTTCTCGAAGCCGTACGTTAATAACTGGCCTCGTTGACCCTCAGAGTGAGAGTCTTTAATTGTTAAATTAAAGACTCTCACTCAAGCGAGTAGGACGCATTTCACACTGCTCCTGCTTCACCTATCCTTTTAGCAATTTCCACTCTTTTTCATTCTTTTATTTCATTTACAAGCTAGTTTAGCAAAGACAGTGAAACCAGTACATTTAAATCTGAAACTTTAGTGGTTAGTTTTTTACTTTAAATGAGCCAGCCAAGTCAACGAGCAAAAACTGAACGGCAATTCACCTTGAAGTTGGATTAAAACAAAATCGCGGCTCCTCCGGCCAGAGACCCAGGAGATCATGCCGAAAATGTACTGAGCTAGAACAGAGGATTTCTACTTTGGAATCAAAGATGCATGCCCTTCCATCAAAGACAGATGAACTTCTTGAGAGGCATCTCATGAAGTGAGTACAGCAACTATTGGAAATGCAGAGAATGTAACCCAGCAGTCTAATATCACTGCTAATAGAGCAGATGAATGCATCGACCTCACAAAGGGAAATGTGAGTACAGAGCCTTGGCACAGGCAAGGTGCCAGACCAAAAAACAAAAAACGTAATACAAGAACTGTAATTACCTCAACACCAGTAAATTCAGATGTTAACTTCAGGCCTCGTATCAGAAATACAGACAGATCAGCAAACTACTACAGGGCTTGTGGTCCTAAGGGAAGCCCACAGCCCCTAACACTATGGAACAGATTTGAATGCCTCCTCGGGCGTGAGAGAGAATTTCCCAGGGAACAGACCCAAAGCAGGCAGCGATCAAACCACAACAAAAGAAAGATGGGCACAGACAAGAAGCAGCACTCGACCCCTATTCATCCCACAACCCTCGTTCTAGGCGACTTTGCTGTGAGACATATAAATGGGGAAAGGATGATTGTATGTTGTTTCCCAAATGCTTCAGTGTCTGACACAAAAAACAAGCTTGCAGAACTGGTGTCAAAATATGCAACTATCAAAGCATCATTGTGCATGTTGGAGCAAATGACATCTACAGAGAACAGCTGTATGTCAAAGAAGATTTCAAGGAACTTTTCTCGGCCCTAAATGTGCTTGGAATACAAATTTTCATCAGTGGCCCACTCCCAGCAGAGGGAAGCTTTGTATTTTCCAGACTATTCAGTTTAAACACCTGGCTCGCAAAAACATGCTTTTCAGTTGGGATGAATTTTATTGACAATTTTAACCTTTTTGGAATCATGAGGGAATACTTCAGACCAAATAGCACAGAGCTGAGTTGGACTGGGGCCAAGATCTTAACCGAATACTATCACCTCTCTCTCCTGCACCCAACATTTTTTCTGCCAACCTTGAGCCGAGCCTCTGATAAGCACTCAGTGGCCATACAGACGGAACAAGCGGATGACATCAACAACTCAGCTAAACCAAAACACTCTGCACAGGCTGAAACAGAGATATGCCCAACCTCCCCTGCTGTGGGGCCCTCTGATAACCACCCAGCTAGCCTCCACTGAAATGCAGACCTTGGAGAAACATAAACAACCAGCTCAACAATGCCAAGCCATGTCCACTGGACAAGATAAGATGGGTGCTGCTAAAATGACTCAAAGTCAATCACTGGCGTCAAACTCCCTGGAATCTCAGCAAACAAATGGATGTGATGAGCATGAGGAGATAGCACCTATCAAAGCTGCTGAGAGGGGATATCAGAAAGGAAGGGTCATGTTGTAACACCAGTACCAATACCCCCCCCCCTCCTCCGTCGTCTCCTTGTCACCACAAAGACACAACAACATGGAATACACTACTGGAATACATGCTGAAAGCGGAGCATCTGCAACAAACTTCCCAGAACCTCAGCAGGCAGATGGAGACTCTGGATCAATTTTTCAACCCCAACCTCCTTGATTTCCCATCACCACCCACACCCAATCACGTCCCCACCCAATCAAACTCCCCAGGGCACACAAACCCCCCTAATCTCCCATCACCATCCCCACCCCTTCATCCCACCACCCACTCAAACTCCACAGGATCCCCTGAATACCCATCACCATCCCCACCCAAGCACATGATGTTCCCTGCAAGAATGGAGAGACTGCTACCAGTAGCCATGCAGAGTTTTACTAGCCCAAGATCATTAGCACCAAAGAAGCCCAAGGGCACCTCCACCCCCCAAGCCCTCCCCTCCCCGTTTAGAAGGATCTCTTAAGCAGCAGCAACCTCTTAGTTCATTTTCTCAGCCGGCATATAGCATGGAATGTGCAGTGGAAAATACAGATGGCAGCAGCAGGGGACAATTATATGATGACTGTATTGCATGATATTCTCAGGGTCCCTGCAATATAAATGGTACTGACAGTAGTTTTGAGAACATGCCGGGACCCAGTAAGCCCATGACATTCTCTATTCCTGTATTGACAAGAAATAGAACACAAATGCATCGAGCTTATAGGGTAAACCAGTCCAATCTCCTACCCGTACCACATCAACCTCAGATTTCCCCCATGGATCATATTTCCCCAACACTTAAACTAACAAAACTAGCACTCCTAAATATCAGATCTCTTTCAAACAAATCATTCTTAATTCATGATCTAATTTGCACAACCTTGACCTTGATTTTTTACTTTTAACTGAGACATGGTTAGATCAAGCAAACAGTGCTGCTACTCTCATCGAATCAGCTCCCCAAACTTCAGTTTTTGAGTGCTACCAGAGCAAATAAAAGAGGTGGGGGATAGCCACAATTTTCAAGACGTCTTTTCAGTGCAATCAGTCGTCATTCGGTGACTTTACTTCATTTGAATATCTGTGTGCATGCATTAAGTCTTCTCCTCAGATTTTATTACTGACAATTTACAGGCCTCCAAAACATTCAGCTAAAAGTTTTTCTTGAAGAGCTAGGTGAACTGCTATCAGTTGTTTGCATAGAGTATGACTGTCTTATTATATCAGGGGATCTAAACTTGCATGTGGATAATCCTGAAAACAATTATGCCAAGGAATTCATTGCACTAATCGATACTTTCTCCCTAACACAGCATGTACAGGGGCCAACACACTCTCGCCATACCCTCGACCTTGTTATCACAAAGGGTCTCGATGTCTCTACAGCTGTTAAAGACCTGGCCTTATCTGATCATTTTTGCGTGTTCTTTGATGTGTCTATGTCCCCACACACTCAAAACACAGCTATGATGGTAAAAGGAGAATCATAAATGATCAGACAAGTGCTCTCTTTGAGCAAGCACTTTCACTAAAGTCAAGTCAACTGTCAGACTCTGAAGACTTATTTGATCACTTTAATGCAAAAATGGCAAACATTATGGATGACATTGCTCCATTACAATTCAAGAAAGTTAAGGACAAACAGAAAGCACCATGGAGGCAAAATCCAGCAGTTAAACTTCTAAAAAGAGAGTGTAGGAAGACTGAAAGAAAATGGCGTAAATACAAACTTCAGATCCACTATGAAATCCATAAAGAGATGCTCCGCACATATAACTCTGAAATATGCAAAGCAAGACAGTCTTTCTTTTCTAACATTATCAATAGAAGTTCAAATAACGCTCGTATTCTATTTTCAACTGTTGATAAGTTAACAAATCCCCCCCCTCACAATTAAGCCTGAACTTCTCTCAACTAATAAATGCAATGAGTTTTCATCTTTTTAAAGGTAAAATTGACAAAATCAGACTCAACATATCTGCTCAATTACAAATTCAACAACCTGAACTTCCAGCAACAAACAGAGGGAAACTAAACTTGATGTCAGAGTTCAGCTTGATAGACTTCTGAAACACTTGAAAAAAAAACGGTACAGAATCTCAGCTCTTCCACATGTGTCTTAGACACTCTGCCTACCAATTTCTTCAAAACTGTTTTCACCTCATAGCGGGGATGTCCTTCAAATTGTAAATGTATCACTGCTGTCTGGCACTTTTCCTAAGTCACTGAAAACAGCTGTTGTAAAGCCACTTCTCAAGAAAAATAACCTGGATGCCTCCATGCTAAACAATTACAGGCTCATATCCAATCTACCTTTTATTGGCAAAATTATTGAAAAAGTAGTCTTTAATCAATTAACCACCTTCCTAACATCAAATGGGTATTTTGATTACTTTCAGTCTGGTTTTCGGGCAAATCATAGCACTGAAACAGCTCTCATTAAAGTTTCCAATGACATACGCCTCAACACAGATTCAGGTAAAACATCAGTCCTAGTGCTACTGGACCTTAGTGCAGCATTTGACACTGTTGATCACAATATTTTACTACACAGACTAGAACACTGGGTTGGATTTACAGGCATAGTTATCAGCTGGCTAAAATCATATCTACAAGAAAGGAGCTTCTTTGTTGCCATCGGAAACTGTACCTCAACACCAACGTCCTTGACCTGTGGTGTTCCCCAGGGGTCGATCTTGGGGCCACTATTATTCAACCTCTATATGCTCCCACTTGGACAAATCATTCAAAATAATTTGATTTCATATCATAGTTATGCAGGTGACACACAAATTTACTTAGCTCTATCACCAAACGACTATGGTCCTCTTGAATCTATGTGTCAGTGTATAGAACAAATCAACACCTGGATGTCTCAAAATTTTCTTCAGCTGAACAAAGAAAAAACTGAAGTAATTATATTTGGTAAAAATGAGGAAAGACTTAGGGTTGCCACACACAAAAAAAAAAAAGGGTTGAAGGCAAAGGATACTGTTAAAAACCTTGGTGTATTAATTGACAGTGATCTAAATTTCAACAGCCACATGAAAGCGATAACTAAATCAGCTTTTTACCACCTCAAAAATATTGTCAAACTCAGAGGGCTGATGTCAAAACATGACTTAGAAAAACTCATTCATGCATTTATCTCCAGCAGGGTTGATTACTGCAATGGACTGTTCACAGGCCTTCCTAAAAGACTATTAAACAGCTTCAGGTGATACAAAATGCAGCAGCTAGGACTCTAACAAAACTAAAAGAACTGACCACATTACTCAATTCTTAAGTCCTTGCACTGGCTTCCAGTAAGTCACAGAATTGACTTTAAAGCACTATTGCTTGTTTATAAATCAGTAAATGGAGCAGGACCTAAATACTTGTCAGACATGCTTCAGCAGTACACACCTTCGTCCTCTCAGGTCCCAGGTGAAAAACCTGCTAGTAAAACCTACAGTTAGAACTAAACATGGTGAAGCAGCTTTTTTAGCTGCTATGCGGCTCAACTGTGGAACCAACTTTCGGATGACATTAAAAGGCCCCAACTGTAGCCAGTTTTAAATCTAGACTTAAGACCAAACTGTTCTCAGGCGCTTTCTGCTAACTGTGCGAGTTACAAATTCTGAATCTGCCTCGATAATTATTCTACTTTGTCTTTTATTACTTTTTTTACTACTTTTGCCTTTGTTTTTGCTTACTAATTATTCTTTATTTTTAAATGATTTTACCTTGTGTTTTATGTTTTCTTTTTATTATGATCTTTACCTTTTAACTATTCTTTGACTATATTGCCCTTCTATGCTTTTATTTGTTATTATCGTTTGGTTTTGTTTATGTAAAGCACATTGAATGACCTCTGTGTATGAAATGTGCTATATAAATAAACTTGACTTGACTTGACTTAATCAGTGATTTCCAGGCAGCTTTTTGATTAGATTAGATTAGGTTAGATTTCACTTTCCTGTCAAAAGCCCTTTGACCTTTAGAGGCTGGCCCAAAGTGTTATTTCTCTCTCTCAAAGTGTCTATTTCCTGTGTGTGAGGAATGCCAAGGACTTTCTTCATGCTCAGCACACCCCCCACACACACACACACACAAACACGTACACACACACATAACACACGCATATGCACACAGACACAGACACACACACACACTCAGTTACTCAGCCCTGTGTGGACGTGAAGGCAGCACTCAGCAGATCTCTCCTCCAGCTAGACGGTGTTCTGCGTCTCTCCTGCAGGTGCGTAGCAACGTCGTCATGCTTGTGATCCTCTCTGTAGGCGCAGGGAAGAGTCGGAGAACTACAGTTAGAATAGTGGCAGAGGTCGATGTGGAGAGAGAAGCTACGCTATGATCTGGCCTGGCACGTGTGCTCTCCGAGGAATACCCTCCGGATGTGTGTCTTATTTTCATTAGAGTAGAACCTCAGGATGTGTGTCTTATTTTCATTAGAGTAGAACCTCCGGATGTGTTCAATTCTCTGTGAGAATAGAACAGGAAAGTGCCAGCACAGCAAATGTTTTTACAGTAGTTACAAAAGTTGATGTAGATACTGAAATAGTTACAGAATTGAAACAAGTTCATAAAGATGTTACATTAATGCAGCTAGAGATGTTACGTTGATGCAGCTACAGATGTTAAGTTGAGTGTGGTGGTTGATGCATCTACAGCAGAGATGTTAGAAGATGTTAGGTTGTGGTTTATGCATCTAGAGATGTTAGAAGATGTTAGGTTGTGTTTGATACATCTAGAGATGTTAGGTTGAGGTTGATGCAGTTAGAGATGTTATATTGTGGTTGTGTGTTTTCATGTTTTTGACACGGAGTGCATCAGATTTCATAAATGCCTCTGGGGCAATTCAGACCTCTTATGAGGTCATACAAGGAGGATGCGAGTGACAGATATATATGTGTGGAAAGACACACAGTGCTCATGCTCAGATATGTGTGGACATGCTCACGTGTGGGAGTTTAAATAGAAATGTATAATCAAGAGAGAGAGAGCGTTTGCGAGACAGATTCTAGCTGAAAGTGTAGTGATGTACCACACTTAACCAGGTCATGGACTGTAATCAGCTGTACACTATAAAGCAGTTTATGACTTGTTTTTTCTCCAGCAAGAGACCATAGATCTGTTAAAGATTTGTTATCACACAATCTTTATGAACTACTCAGAGATACTAACTGTGTGTGCTGGTGGGAATGTGTGTATGTAACACACACACAGACACACAGATCTAAATTATTTCTGAGTTTCTTATCCTTATTCTCATATGTGTGTGTGTGTGTTTGTGTTTGTGTGTGTGCACGCCTGCGCATATGTGTATGCCAAGTCAAGTCAAGTCAAGTTTATTTATATAGCGCATTTCTTAGGTCATTCAATGCGCTTTACATAAACAAAAGTGTGTGTGTATGCATGTGTGTTTGTGTGTGTGTGTGTCATCTGTGTGTGTAAAGAGACTGAAGGGTCAGGTAGATGGACAAGAAACCTGTAAAGAAGACAAGTGTGCAGAATGGCAGTGCCCCCCTCTCACACCCCCCAAAGGAGGAGAAAGCCACCATGCTTCAGAAAGAGGTAGTGCTGTGTGTGTGTGTGTGTGCGCGCGTGCATTTGAGTGAATGTGTGTGTGTGTGTGTGTGTGTGTGTGCGCGCGCGCGTGCATTTGAGTGAGTGAATGTGTGTGTGTGTGTGTGTGTGTGTGTGTGTGTGTGTCTGTCTGTCTGTCTGTGTTTGTTTGTTTGTCTCTCTCTCTCTGTGTGTGTGTGTGTGTGTGTGTGAGAGAGAGAGAGAGAGTTCATCTGTTGAGTGTAATTGTTCATTGTTGCATGGTTGTGTGTATGTGTGTGTGTGTGTGTGCGTGTGTGTGTGTGCAGGTAGGCCTGATAAGCGGAGTGTGTTTGATCGTGGGGACGATGATTGGTTCCGGAATCTTCATCTCCCCAAAAGCCGTGCTGGTTGGAACAGGAGCCGTGGGACCCTGCCTGTGTGTGTGGGCCGCCTGTGGAGTACTCGCAACACTGGGTGAGTGTGTGTGTGTGTTTATGTGTGTGTGTTTGTGTGTGTGTGTGTGTATGGGCTGCTGTGGAGTACTCGCAACACTGGGTGAGTGTGTGTGTGTGTGTGTGTATGTGTGTGTGTGTGTGTGTGTGTACATGTGTGTATATGTGTACTTGTTTGGCTATGTTTGGACCACCCGTGGACTCCTCACAACACTGGGTAAGTGTGTGTTTGTGTTTGTGTGAGTCTGTGTTGGTCTATGAGTGTGTGTGTGTGTGTGTGTGTGTACATGTGTGTATATGTGTACTTGTTTGGCTATGTTTGGACCACCCGTGGACTCCTCACAACACTGGGTAAGTGTGTGTTTGTGTTTGTGTGAGTCTGTGTTGGTCTATGAGTGTGTGTGTGTGTGTGTGTGTGTGTGTGTAGGGGCCCTATGCTATGCAGAACTGGGCACTATGATCCCGAAGTCCGGTGGTGAGTATCCGTATCTGATGGAGGCGTTTGGGCCAGTTTGGGCGTTCCTCTATTCCTGGACCACCATCCTCATCGTGAAGCCTGCATCCTTCGCCATCATCGCCCTCAGCTGTGGCGAGTATGCCGCCACACCCTTTTACCCAGGATGCACCCCTCCTCTGCTCGTCACCAAGAGCTTCGCCGCCGCCACCATCTGTACGTCTCACCTCCTCTCTCTCTCCTCCTAGGAATTCCCACTTAGAGAATCTATGAACCTTTGAACTTTGAACTTTGCCCTCTGGCTGTTGTCCTCAGTTCTGATCTGCCTGGTGAATTGTCTGAGTGTGAAGTTGGCCAGCTACATCCAGAACTTCTTCACTGCTGCCAAACTCTTCATCATCCTCATCATCGTGGTGGCTGGGATTGTGCTACTGGCTCAGGGTACAGTATGTGTGTGTGTGTGTGTGTGTCTGTTTTGTTTCTGGGCTTCTGTGAAACCAATGATTTGAGTTTTTCTGTTTTTTTTGTGTGTGTGTGTGTGTGTGTATGTATGTGTATGTATGTGTGTGCGTCCGTGCGTGTGTGCGTGCGTGCGTGTGTGTGTGTGTGAATACCTCACAGGAAACACACAGAACCTGACAAATGCATTTGACGGGGGGGCCACATCTTTTGGAGCCATAGGACTGGCTTTCTACAACGGCCTTTGGGCTTATGGTGGGTGGTAAGCAACAAGAAGTCTATCTCTCTCTCTCTCTCTCTCTCACACACCCACACACCCCCTGCACTACAAGATGTTTTCTAAACAAAGTGCTGGTGAAGCCCTCGGGATGATTGACAGCTATGACTTACCCCAAACCTACTTCTAGGAGACTTAAAAGACAGAGATAAAGTTAAAACAAGAGTAAAGAGTTAATCCAACCTGGGGTTGTAAATAGACCCTAGTTTGTCCCTTACGTCACATGCTCTGGCCCTGCAAAGATGCAGAGATTCTCATCACAGAGTCTTATTGTGTGTGTGTGAGAGTGCATGTGCGTGTGTGTGCGTGCCCCTGTGTATGTGTGTGTGTGTGTTCTCCTTTGCAGGAATCAGCTGAACTTTATCACAGAGGAGCTGAAAAATCCCCACAGGTGATACACAGCACTTGAGCTGATTATGTGTGTGTGTGTGTGTGTGTGTGTGTGTGTGTGTCTTTCTGCATGCACATATAAAAAGTATTCACCGCCGGATATTTCCCCTTTTACTGCTTTTATAAATGGAATATCTTGATAAATATTCACCCCCCTTAAAGTGACTGATCTAAATCAACATCGGTTCAGCCAATTGGTGCTAGTAGTCTCATAATTAGTGGAGATCGCCTGAGTGCAGTGAATGTGTATAGTATATTAATATAAAGACACCTGTAAAAGAACACTCCAACTCAGAGAAAAGGTTATTGAAAACCATAAGTGAGGGGATGGATACAAAAAAATGTTGAAGTCACTGAACATGAAATCTATCATTAAGAAATGTAACTAAGGAATATGGCACATGTGCAGATCCATCATTAACCTGTTGAGGAGTGAATTATTTTCCTGGTTCCTTCTAGAATTCTACGCAAACAATCTATAGTTTCAGTGTTCCTTATACAGTCTATGGGGAAAATCTCTGAGGGTAATTGTGACATCATAATGTGGAACTCTCGGTTCACGAACATTCTAATCACATATTTGTGACCGTACTCCTCAACAGGTTAAGGAATATACAGTTGCACATGTGCAAATCTGCCTAGAGCAGGCCGTCACCACAAACTGAGTGACCGTTCAAGAAGAATAGTGGGGGAGGGGGTGGTGGGGGAGGCACCTAGTTCTTCACCAGTCAAAGCTTTATGGGTGAGTGGCAAAGCTGTTATTACATCTCGACTAAAGTTCACCCAAAGACATGTGGGAGACTCCAAGGTCAAATGGAAGAAGGTCCTTTGGTCTGATGAGACCAAAATTGAGCTTTTTGGCCACCAGACTGGATGCTATGTTTGGCGAACATGTTATGTTATGTTTTGCACATCACCAAAAACGCACCATCCCTAATTTGAAGTATGGTGGTGGTGGTAGCATCATGCTGTGGGGATACTTCTCAACAGAGGCCCTGGAAGGCTTGTAAAGGTAAAAGTAAAATTAATTCATTAAAATATATGGAAATCCTGGAGGACAATCTGCTTCAGTCTGCAAGAGAACTATGACTTAGGAGATTTACTTTCCAGCAAGACAATGAGCCAAAGCATACAGTGATAACTACACAGAAATGGTTTAAAGACAACAAGGTGAATGTTCTGGAGTGGCTGAGTCAAAGCCCAGACCTCAATCCTATAGAAATGTGTGGCTGGACTTAAAAAGGGCTGTTCACACCCAATCCCCTTCCAACCTGACAGAGCTTGAGCAGTTTTGCAAAAAAAGTAAAATTGCAGTATCCAGATGTGCAAGCCTAATTGAGACCTATCCACGCAGACTCCATGCTTTAATTGCGACCAAAGGTGCATCTACTAAATGCTGACTTGGGTGAATATTTATGCAATCACTTATTTTGCATCATATATTTTTAATTAATTAACATTACTTTGTATAAATGTACTTACACTTTGACATTAAAGATGGGATTTTTGTAAATTATTTAAAAAAAAGACCAAATGAAATTTATCAAGATTCCATTTATAAAAGCAGTAAAAGGGGAAATATCCAAGGGGGGATGAATACTTTTTATAGGCACATATGTGAGTGTGCAAACATGTGTGTGTGTGTGTGTGTGTGGGGTGTGTGTTTGTGTGTGTGTGTGTGTGTGTGTGTGTGTGTAGAAACATGCCACTGGCCATCATCATAGGTATCCCTCTGGTGACTGTGTGTTACGTGCTCGTCAACATCGCCTACTTCAGCGCCATGACGCCCACTGAGCTTCTGCAGTCTCCCGCTGTCGCTGTGGTGAGTGTCACACACA